>NW_026555688.1:0-53219 GCF_029017545.1 Prosopis cineraria | reverse complement strand
TACTAACACGGACATGAAAAAATCTGAAGAGTTGTCACGTTTAATGCCAGCATTTTAGATTATGTGCTTAAAATGAAATCCATCAGAACAAGAGAACAGTAAAATATAATATCAACAAAGCAAAAGCATCCAGCTCAACTACGACTCACCCTGCAAGCATCCAGTTCCATTTGCAAATCCATCACCAACATACCCATCTTGACACACACACCTTGCTCCACCTTCAACTGATGTAGCATTCACCAATTCAGCATTGCTTGAGCAAACTTCCTTGGATGTGTTCTTAGGAATAGCCCATTCCAATTTGACCCCACGCTTTCCTGAATTTGACCCTCTCAGAACGGCCCACTAGAAAATCCCCTGCATCCATACTTAGAAAACACTGAAAATCCTTCCCCTACATGCCATATGCTACGGTCTGAAAGTGGATAGCAACACCCAAGTGACCCACCTCCACCATCACCGTTCCCATCACAACCTGGCAAATCAACTGTTTCACAATCTGCTTTACAGAGAGAAGAATCCTCACAGTCATAGAGACCAATGACATTATCCACTGAGACCCCAAAGTGCTCATTCCTCACAAAACTTTTGCCAAACGAGTTCAGGTCATTATACTGACGACACGATAATGTGCCTGGGAAGTCCACCAGTACACCATCAGGGAAGAATTCAATCACTGGGTAGTTCTCTGAGCCGATTCTGAGCAATAGGGAAGAGGAATTTGCGCAAGAGAGATTGAAAGCATGAGAAATTGACACACAAGACGAGTTCACGTAGAATGGAAAAGGAACACGGTGTTTCCCACATGTTTCGTTGCAGGAATTGGAAGGCAAATTAGTAGATGATGATTGGAGCACCTTTTCTTGGTTCTGAAAGGAATCACAAGAAAAAGGCAAGCACGCAAGAAGTACTCCTAAAAGAACAGGAGCTAACATTGAAAGAGGTTTTGAAGATGAACAACTGGTGGTGAAGTGAGTGAAGAAGTTGTTCACTTCAACAAATTAAGCCATGCTTTCATGAGCCTCCCTTTTATTGCTCAAATACCTAACGCGGTCTTAAAAAATGAGACCTGGATAATGGCGCATTTATCAAACTCACAGATGACAGATACCCAGATGGGAATAGCATGTCTCTGATCATCAAAACACTGTCAGTGAAAGAAACTCACAGGATATTTGAAAAAGTAGTATTGACAAATAGTAACAAAATAGATATTAAATTGAAGTTCAGAGATATTGAACGGGAGAAAGGGAAGGGCATTGAAATTGAGGAAGACGAAAACCCAAAAAGGACAGGTGGCAGGATGAGGGACGTACTGGGTAATGAGGAAGACATAGAAGTTCGAGATGGAGGAGACGATTGGTCTGAGGAATGGGCTACAGTTCGTATCAAAAAGAAATAAATATGGAAGAGCGTGAGCGTGGGACGATATTGTTGTGAGTATTTCAATCAAAAGTTGAAATCCACAGCGTGGGGGTGAATTACGTAGTAAGAGATACTATTATAGAAATAATAAACTTGCATGGGTTTCTATATTTCGAGGATGTAAACAATTCAATCAAGAAATATTTAGTTTGAGAATTACGGAATGTCAGATCTGTCCAACAACGCAAGGATGCGTATTGCGTACCTTGCAAAAAGAAAATAGCCAAAGTCATCTAATATATATATATAATCCAGAAAACGATGCCGCGACTTATAAAGCCTCAATATGCGCTAACCTAATTCACTACTTCTACGTTTCATCCACATTAATTAAATTATATTTTTCACGTGAACATTTTAAATTCTTAAGTCTAACTTAAATATATTTGTATTAAATGCAACTACATAAAAAGGCAAAAGAAAGAAAAAAAGAAGTCAATACTACTAATTAGTCCAATCTTAGGAGCTGTTTGAAATTATTTTATTTTATTGTTCTGAAACTGGTGTTCTGTAAAACATTTTCTGAGAATAAAAAAATAATAAAAACAAGTGTTTTTCTTATTTTTTCTTATTCTTCAGGCAATAATCACAGAACATTTAAAAATTATTTTTATTTTTCTATTCTATTCTCCAAATAATATTTTATTTTTTTGTTCTTTTATTCTGAAGAACAGAAAACTGTTCCCAAAACAGGTTTCCAAACAGGCCCTTAATTTCTATACTGATGTGCCGAGTAAGACTTCTTCATCTTTTTCTCCTTTTTGGATATCCAAGGAGTAAGACTCCATCTAATTTGCATAAATCATTTACACATAAACGTTATACTACTTTTGTTTCAAATAAACGCATTTAAAAAAAAAATATAATGATCTAAATGTAATTAATATATTTTTAATAGGTGTATGTAAGTAAAAATATCTTATATTTGAAATGAAAGGAGTATAAGAAATACAAATCTATAACCTTCTTATAAATATGAGAGATTAAATAATTTATATTCTGAGAGCTTAAGGGGAATAATAAAAATTGTCTATAAATAAATCTCTTAAAAATTTGAATATACCAATAGAATTGAGTAGCAATGAATATCAATCCAATAATTTTAGGGAGAATGATAAAAAGATTTCAAAAGAATCAATTAATTTAAAATAGGTCTTGAGTGTTAAATTTTAGATATTTGCAACTTAATCTCTTAACTTTACAATTTTAATGTAATGAATTTGTAACTTGTATTTCAAATTTTAATAGAAATTTTTTTATTTTTAAACCATATTAAAATTTAAAAAATAAGTTATAAATTCATCATAACGCAGTTACAAAATCAAAAAATTAAGTTGTAAATTTTTAAAATTTAACATTTAGGACCTAACTTAAATTAATTGAGCTTTTTGGGACTGCTTTGTCATTCTCTCATAATTTTAAAATCATAATTAAGCATAATAATTACGTGAATCTATTTGCAAATATCCTACGTATGTATGTACGTACGTATAAAATGCAATTTTTTGACAATATTTACTGAAGCATTATATATGTATATATATTTTCAAACTTGTTTATATGGAGTCATTTTTTGTCTTTGGAGAGCGCAGTAGCTGCGGGTGTTAGCTTGAAACTCGAGTTTTATTTACTCAATGCACGTGAAAAGGATAAATTGCCGGTTCAGTGTACAAATTTTTTTTTTGGTGAAACAGTGTACGAATTTTGTCTTTTTTTAAAGTTTCATTTTTCAACGTTAGTTTTGAGTTTTTATTTCCATTTATATGTAATTAAAAGATGCAATTATTAATTAAAATTAATGTGAATAGTAAGGACTCACATCACTTGAGTAAGTGGTTAAAATTTCAAATTCTAATCCTTAAATATGTAGTTATTTAGTTGAGAGAAATTTATTTTTATCTTTCATATTTTGGGAGAGATACACAAAATTCACTTCTTATATTATATGAAAAAAAAAAATGTAATAGTGAGTTACTACAACATGAGGAAGATAAATTATTTAGGACAAGGAATATTCTCTTCCTTATTATACAAAAGTAAACTCAAATTGATATTGCATGATCATGGCCAAAAGCTTGATATTGCATGATATGGTGATAACTTACAAGTTTTTTTCATAACAATATTAAAATTTATTGTATTTTTATTTACTTTTTATAATTTTATAAGAAATTCGTGTCGCCAACATTCAGAAAATAAACATACAGCACTTCGAAAAATAAATAAATAAATAGTAGTATGCATACAAAAAAATCAACTTATGGAACAATCACATTCAATTTTTTGAATCATATATATGAAAGGAAATTAAACTTAAGTATAAGACATGCATGCTATTCTACTTGGAGTTGGTCACTTTTTAATTCATTTTTTTCTGGTTGATTTCTTTTCATTATAATTTTCTCAGAGTGTTCATTTATCTTTTATTTAAACCCATCACATAGACTAAATCATCCCATTGTTGTAACTTACTTAATAATTATTTATAATTTTAAATAAGAAAATCCAATTGAAGAAAACACTCACACACACATATTAAGATCTTAATTATAACAACCATCAAAATTAAAAGATAATAGAAATTATCTGAAATTTCAACTTATTAAATAATTAATAGCCCTTTGCATTACATAAAATTTAGGAATTCAAAAACACTTAAAGTGTGAATAGTTCAGTTTCTCATCATAATTTTTTTTTATTGATCAGCAAAGATATTGTTTTGGGAATCTTACAATTAAAAATACAATATTCTGATCAATTTCTCATAAATTACACTAACTGGAAATAAGCTCTCCCATCCTTCTTGCTCATACCCTCAACGACAATAGATACCTTTCTTGTTTTGAAAAGTACACTTAACTTCTATATAATTATTTTCTGTCAATAAATTAAATTAACCTTTTTATGCAATCTTATTTTTAAAAAATGATAAATCAATTAAATTAAATTAATGGCATATTCTATTAATGAAATCGCAAACTTATGTTTAAACTTGACGTCGATATTTCTATTAGCATTTTAAGGGTAAAAAAAGGGTTACAATGCAAAAGTACCTACCAGGTAGTCACCCAGGAGTATCTAGTAATCTAAAGTGAAAAAAAATAAAAAAAAACTCATAATGTTATTAAAATTAATGTAAAAATGATCAATCTATTACATTCCTTAAATCTTAATTGTTTAGTTAACATTTAAGCAGAAGTTAATCATTTTTTCATTGATATGGATAAAAAATATTATCAAGTGAGATTCTATGGAGGTTGATTGGTTATCATATAAATATGATGTGGGAAAATATCATTTTAATCAAATATTAAGTTAAATTGCCCATTTCTTTGCAATAGTGATCAAAACAATTTGAGAATTTTAAATTTATCATGAATGAAATTGCTTAAAATTGTAATAATGTTCTTAAAGTAGGCGGTGTAGGGGGTATACTTAATCTTGATCTTTGATTGTGTATAACCTCTCTCATTGTGTTGAATCTCAAGTTTTACAAACAAAAAAAAATGAGTGGAGAGGGAGAAAGGAAGGGGGGTGGAATACATTAGCAAAAAAATGAGATTGATGGGATACATCATTGATCAACCTCTTTAGAAATTAATCATGAAATATTTTTTGATTACGTCAACAAAAAAATAGTCAACTTTTATTTAGATATCAGTTAAATAGTCAATATTTAAGAAATTTGATGAATTGGTCATTTTTGCACCAATTTCAATAATGTTATGGATATTTTTGCCTTTTCTCTCACTTAAGGCTACTAAATGCTCTTGCCCAATAATTTTGTAAGTATTTTTGTCCCTTTTTTAGTTCGCATCAGCAAAGACTAACATTAGCAAGCACAGTCAACATTAAACATCGGAAACTGATGGTGTTATGACAAAGTTAATGATTTAATTACTTTTGTACCAACTCTGATAATATTAAGTATTTTTATCTTTTTTTTTTTTACTTTAGGCTATTGGATGTTTCTGACTAGCCACTTGATAGGTATTTTTATATCTTAATCCAAAAAAAAAATTTGTACTGTTGTAGTCTGATAAAAAGTCTGCTATACATATAAAAACATGGGGAAAATATATGTCTTATATGATTCAATAAAAACTTCAAAATACTAATGAAATCTAATGTGTAAAACTAAGATAATATGTTATTACATGCAAGCACTACTACAAAATTATGTGTATTTTTTTTTTCCTGAGCAAAAGAATATATGTAAATTAACCCAACAACCTGGGTATTCTACGTCAATAAAATTCAAAACCGACGGCAAAAATGGTGGCAATTTTCGTAGTTAACCAGAAAGTTTTTTCCAAATCTAGTTTTTACCAATATAAAAGTTCACTTTTCACGACTCTTAATTTTACATCCCTCACAAAGGTGACGTAAAAAAATCTACTATGACTAATGTGTGCGTGTGTATTAAGTCATTCATATAGAAGTGAAGACGAATGTGTAAATAGTAATAAAAACAAAGTATTGTTGAGAGGAGTAATTGCAAGGTGTTTTTGGAGTGCTGTATGATTTAAAATCTTTCATAAAAATAATGGAAACCAAGTGCTGCAAGGTTTTTTTTTTTTTTGGAGTGCTGTATTTTCATACAGTGGACGTGGAATTTTTTTTTAAAAAAAAAATTGTTGTGTGAAGCTTTTTGACCATGAAATAGTTGAGTGAAACTGAAAAAGGTGAAATTAAGGTATTAATTAATGTTTCGTTAGATGCGTTTGGTGAAACACAGTTGGGATGATATGAGGATAAGAGTAATTGACAAATTAACCAAAAAAAAGTATTAAACTACAAAAAGCAGAAAAGGATTCTAAACTTTAAATTCTCAATTTCTCACACTGCATTGAGACATTATACCTCGAGGGTTATTCCCACGTCATATGATGTTCTGGAAATATTTAGGTGAGTCTCTTGTGTAATTTATAAATGGTAGAGCTTTATATAAATTTTATATAATTAAATGATAATTAAAATATCGCTTATAGAATCAGCCATACTTAAGCAGGAATTTACCTAACTATACCATTCAACCAACTTTTGAGGGCCAAGAGATCTCTCGGAGAAATAATGCTCCTGAAATGAGATTTTAGATTCAGACTCATATTTATGAGTAATAAGAGTGTTTTTCTCTAAATATTTATGGGAATATGCGTTTGTGAATAGTTGAAGAACACAATTATTTTTAACCCAAACTTTCAGTTCTGTGCATTATTACCTTTTCGTCCCAATGTTTCCTTAATAACCAACACCCTAATTATGTGCAAGAAAGCTACGCATTGGTCCACTGTTTGCCCGTGATTTTCACCTTTCTTATGATTCAAACCTTTCTCCTTTCTTTCTGAAAAAAAGCAATCAACCTTATCCTAAATTGTTTATCTTAATTTGATTTTTCAAGAAAAGAAAAGCAGAGAGTTGCAAATATATATATATATATATATACACACACACACATAAACTATTTTAGCTGAAGAAATTTCGTCATGGGTTTTAATTAATCTAGCGAATCTGAAATAATATTTATTGCACATCCTTCAATCCCCTAGTTCTTCCCCATGCATTGTAGTAATATCATGAATAAGGGTCAATCAATGTGAATTTTAATATTTAATATTAAAAATATTAAATTTTATAACAAATCACACCATTTTATGAGTCATAACTTTATTTTTTTGATCGAGATTTAAACTCAAGCCCTATATGGTACAAGATAATATATTTTTACTTTTTATATATGGATATGAGAATAGCATTTTATCGTGATCAGTGATTCATTGGCTCGCAAAAACAAAAACAAAAACAAAAACGTTCCATTTTCAACAGTATACTATATATCATTTCATTTTGAGCAATAATTTTCACTTCTTTCAAATTTATCGATTTTCTGTTTTGATTTTCCAAATATATAAATCCTAACTTGATGTTTTGATTCTCTGTTTTCTAGAAACTCGACTCACAGATAGCAGTAGGTCAGGTTCAACATTTTCTAAACAACAGCTTTCTTAAAACCAAACTTATCCGATCATTTTGTAATTGTCATTAAATCAAAATTAAGCATACAATCTTTAAGCAATTTGAAAATTCAACTATTGCATGTATTTTAAGTGGTGAATGGTGATGGCTTGAAACGCTGTGAGACGGAGCTGGATGGCCTATCACCATAACTACTACTATTTTCATAACTCTCCTACACATAAGTTATAATAAGTGTTTATAATTTTATAAGCTCCTAATAAATATTTTTTTAATGAATACTTTTAATTTCCACAGCCTTCGATTTAGAATAAAGTTTTTTCATAAACTCTCCATTAACATTAATTTCTTATCTATTTGAAGCTAGTATAAATGACCCTCATATTATAGCGAATCATGAAGGAGTGATATAATTTTTTATTGAAGTGTTCTCTTTTTTTCCGTTGGCTCCTACGCTACACTAAGATCTCAATGAACAATATTTTTATCACTCACTAAATTACATGATAACTTCTTCAACACACCTCTCACTCACACTTGCTGCCACCCAACACCACATATCCACGACACACGCATGCTACAAATAATTCTCCAAAATCGGTGGCTTCATTCCAGATTTCCCTTACCTTCTTGTAATTATGCCATTCGCGGCCATGCATTTGTTTCCCCATTACCCTAGAGTTTTCTATAGTTTGTAAATTATCAATGAAAAAGAGTCTAGAAATATGAAATAAATCTAGCCATCTAGGATAAATACGTAGTATGAGGGGGAAGAATCCAGAAAGAAAGAGTGGGGGAGCCGGTGTTATCTGAGCACTTTCAATATCCCAAGAGAAAGAGAAACAAATATTCTGGTTCAGGTGTAAAATAAATTAATGAATTACGTCACAGAGTGAAATCCTAATGAGAATTATATAAAATGAAAAGGCCCATTAGATTGAGAATCATACCTAGAACTCATTCATGCAAACTGCAAAGCACTTGCACTTCATTACACCAAATATTATTTCTCGGCTACTACAAACGACTTACAAGCAGCGAGTCATGTCTTGGAGAATTGCATCACCTGGGCAGAGATTTTTTTCAAGTGAACTATTTCACAGACGTTAGACAACAACATGTAGTATTAGCTGAATGATAACTCATAAATTACTTAATGGTGAAGTCTCAATGTATCTTATCTAAGGTTATTTAGCGGAGTTCTTAGCTGCAGTAACATCAGTTCAGGATAGTAAACAAGTGCATGTAGAAATTTAATATAGTACACACATCTACACGACGAGTTTCGTGAGCAGCATAATTGGTAATAAACAACATGAATATACACGTGGGTGAGCTAGAAATAGCATGGAAAGCCAAGGTTTCCTCCATGTGTTTCCATGCAATATCACGTGTCAAGTTGAAGCCTCCGCTTCCAAGCGTATTTTCTTGGCACCTTTCTCTTCACCATGGTTGCCAGTAGTTCCAACCCTGTTTTCCTTGACTTCCATTGAACATCTCTTGTAAGGTTTAAACCCTGTTCGACTAGCCTTCAGCTTTCCTTGTCCAAGCCCTATGGTTAGCAGTATCTCCTCCTCATTGTGTTTTTCAATGAATGACAGATTTTTCTCCGCTCCTCTACAGTCAGAACTGCGTTTCTTGCTGTTGTCTAGTTTATCATCCGTATTATGCTTGTTATCCTCAATTTTCTCCATCTGATGATCCGGATTTGTCAAGTCATGTGGGGGAGAAAAGCTCTGTGGCAACACCTCCCTTGAGAAGAGAGCCTGAAAGGCCAGCCTTCCCTGATAATAACGGTGATACAATGATATGAGAATGGAAAGCAAGAAATGAATTTATTGCATTAAAACTTCTTGGGGATCAGAAACCACAATACCTCTTCAGAGACCTCCTTCCAAGAATCAGGAAGGCAGCTGGCACTTCTAGCACGACGATTTCTGGAATCAATAGCTAATCGGTTTGCATCAGGTTCTTTGTTTTCCTCTTTCCCTTTCTCATCCTTCTCTAGTGCGTCTGTCTCAACCTCGCTGCTAGAGGTGGTATTAGAACCACATGAGGAACGGTCAACCTGTTTTCTGCCTTTCATTTTGTTAGGGTCAAGGTGCTCAGAATTTGCTTTGCTCTTCTCATGATCAGTAGCTTTGATGAAGCATTCATCTTAGCATCTCCCCTTTCCTCTGGCTCTGATGAAGAAATTGCTGGTGACTTAGAAGCTGAATGTTGAGCTTGAAGAGCATCTGCATATTCTGGATCCTGATTTTGCAGGGGAGTCCGAACAGTAGTTTCACCACCTTGCTCTGTTTTGGCTGCCGGTATTTCACCATTGTCCGTTGATGGAACTACTGCAGCTGATGCGGCGGACAAGGAAAAGCAGAATGGAAAGGGGCACACAAAGGAAGAAGTCCATGGGCTGCCCACCATGCAGTTGCAGCAGCCACAGTAGCAGCTGCAATAGCTGCCATATTTGGAGGAGAGCCAATTTGCCTAGATGGAAAGGCTCCTTGCAAGCATGCTGGAGAATCTGCAGAAGCTTCTACATTTGCATAGGGCCAAAACGTAGCAGCAAAACTTGCTGCAGCATGTGCTGCAGGGTTTTGAAGCAGGGTGGAGACAATAAGGCTTGAAAATGTGGAGGACATTTGAAGAAATGATTGGTAGTGATCTTGATTCTGGTGAATTTGTGGGAATGGGGGAGGATAAGCAGGAAATGATTGATGAATTGAAGATTGTGTTGAGTTATTTTGACTTCCACTTGCATTTGATGCAGCTGCATTTGCGAAAATATTAGGTTGCCCGTTAACCCCACCCATGGGCTGAAACATGGATTCTGGAAACAACATACCCTGGGAAGGATTTTGAGTACCTGTTCCAATTTTCCCATCAAGAACGTGCACATGGACATGTCTAGGGTAGTTATGATTTCCTTGCATCCCTTCTATTGTCAAAGCACAATTGAGATAATCTGTTTTCTTACTCTGAACCGATTTTGCATGTGAAGCATCAGAATCTTCCAACTTGGAAGCTTTACCTGTGCCATTACTCTGTTCTGTGCGTTTCCCTTCAGCACCTATTTCCAACTTCTGATTTTCTTTTAGCTCAGTGGTGACAAAAGATTCATCTGTTTCATCCCGGCTTATCAATTCTTTTGCTGAGGGTATGAACTCCCTTAAGGTGCATGGACTTCTCAGTGGCACTGACATTGAATTCTTGTCTGCTGATGTAACTAAGGAACAGGGTGCCTCCTGGCAAATGGCAAATATTTTAGAGCACTTATCGTCCTTATTTTCTTTTACAGTGATTTGACTTATATATACAGTATGTTTTTAATAAAACAGGAACAATTATTTATTGTTCTGAAAGGTAAAATCATCAGAGATCGAGAAAGATTAAAAAGAAATATTAACCTCTGGATGTGGTTCCTTCTCCAGGTCCAGTGCTGGTTTGCAGTGTGAAGATGAAACCGGCACAAGTTTTCCATTCTTTCCTCCACCATGTGATGTCTGGGCACAAGCACTAGTCTTCCGAGGATAAGGATTGTTTGGTTTTCTTTTGGGGCGTGGAGGAGGTATGTCTATGTCAATAGATTGTCCGATTGGAACACCTTTTACAAGGGCCTCTTTCTCCAACTGGAAGTGAAAATAAATAGTAATAGTATTCTCAGCAAATGAAATTTCAAAAGCACTAATAGGACCGTTTGTGCATTAGCTGTTATGTGTGTTTTAAAATGACTTCTTTTGAATTATAAATAGTCAGATTAACACTGACATTTCAATGCATTCTTTAGCTGAATGGACGATAAACTAGGTATACGGTTTTTTTAATCAAAAACTACCTTACATGAAAGTCAAACGAATGAAAACATTTTGAAACCTTCTCCACTCAAGTTTGGAAAAAAATCAACTGATTTGTAGTCAAGGATCATCCATACGAGTTGGAGGACTGAAAACTGATAGATGTTTAATGAAAAAAGTTGCACAACAATGTTGCTGTAGACTACAATGAGTAGGAAGCTATTGCCGTCAAGTTATTAATGCCAGAAGCTACATTGAATAATCACTATAAAAGAGTAGGGGTCAAAGAACAGTCCCCAGAACTTCATCATTCATGACCATATGATCTAATAAGGTTTGCAGAAACTGCTTGCCACTGTTGAGACAGCACAGAAATTGCTAAGAGATTTGAGAGGAATCTAACTTGTACCCAAGTTTGTACATCTTAGAAAGTAAGCATAAATATCTACTGAATCTTGACCTTTTCACAGAAACTATTATTGCAAGTTTAAGAATTTACTCAGTTTTCTGATCAGGAAAAAAAAAAAAATATATATATATATATATTCTTGCTATCCTTATTAGATCATACCAAGTTGCTGTGAATTTATGTTCTCTCTGTACTTTAAGCTAAAACAGTTTTCATGCAAAGGGATGTGTTTATGAGATATATATATATAGAGAGAACAATTCCAAGACCTTCTAAAATCTTAAACCTTTGAGACAGTCAGTTGTAAAATATATCTGATTACATGTCATAGCCCAAGATGAACCGCTATAGAAATACTATCTCCTTCTGATGTTCCTTATTGCATTTCAATCTAATGCATCCTTCTTTCACATGCTTAACTTGAAGACCAATATAGAAAGTAACTACCTAAAAGACTGTTCTGGCGAGCCCCGCAGTCAACTCATCAAAATTATTTTTATTTACAAGTTCTATCATCTTCATTCAGCCATTTCTCTCTTATGTAACCCAATGCTGCATACTTCCGTGTAAAGGTCTGATTCTATTGTGCAGAATATGTGGACTATAGCAATTCCTCCCTGCTAAACTTCAATTCATCCCCGATCCAATTAATTCATTATATAAGATGAATTGACTCTTCATTTTCTCCCTTTCCCTTCATTTTCTCCCTATAAACATGCAACAATGACTCTTCTTCTTCTTCTTTTTCCCTTGGGGTGAGGGTTAAAATGACAAGTTGACAAAAAGTACCAAAACAGGCACACTTCATTTATATAAGATGAATTCCATATAGTCAGCTCGCAGTTTTCTTTGAGGTGACACATTCAGAGACAGTATCCAGATACTAGAAATTTCCCTCACATCAGAATCCCATAACTTCAATATGAGACTCAAATCTCATACTTAGCATCTGGGATCTAACAAATCTGCAGCAACATTTCGCCACATTACAGGTTTTATGCATGATTAATTCTTTCAGACATTTTTCACATATAACTTTCAATAAAAAAGTTTAGAAAGATTCCTTTTGTGGATGGATTTTATAGATTCTAGACCTGATATATTTCTACCATTGATTATAACCTCAACTTTATTTAATCAATGCAATAAAGAAGTTAACAAAGATTCCTGTTTTGTGAATGGATTTCATAGATTCTAGACTTGATACATCTCTGTTATTGATTATTGATTATTACATCAACTCTACATGTTCAATGCCAGCAACAGATTATTCTGTTGAATAGAAATTTAAGGAAAGTTGAATATGCTTTACTTTCAACTCCTCTGTTCTCAAGCAATGAAACAAATCCAAAAGTCCTTCAATGAATTCATTTATTTTGTCAGGAAAAAATCCCAACTTTCTAAATCACTCGTGATTCTTCAAATGGAAGTGATAGAGGAAAGTTGCATATCAGCCGGAGCCATTCACACAAAAAATAACTAGATGGCATCTTCTTTTAGCAGTATAAACCCTGGTTTTAATGTTTTTCATGGGTGACAGGTAAGCCCATTAGAATCATAACTTATTTATTAGGCTCCAAGCTGACCTATTAAAATTCCTATTAGGCTGTTTGCATATTAATTCCATTTGATCTCATGTAAGATCAACCATGAAAGGCCGCATTCAGAGTTGCAATGGTACATCATAAGTGTATACACAGACCTCTACACTCATCAGAATTATGGTAAAAATGGATTTAAATTTTTTTTCCTACCTATTATAGCTTTGGCACACAATAATATTCTACAGATCCAAGATGGCATGCATACGAGCACCACCAAACAAAAAATGGGGGGCTGGTTTGACCAAGCAATCAAATAGACTACTTGGCCAAACCAGCCCCCCTTGATTAAAGTGGGAAAATTATTAAAGCATTTTGCCACTTGTTCAGCTTTAACTGGCAATAAACTTTATACATTTAACTTAAAGCTCCTTAATCCTGTTATAAAGAATCTACATTCTTCCATAATTAAATTTCAGCATCTGTCAATATGGAGAATGAGAGTAAACATTAACTTATTTGCTCCCGTATTCTTAATAACAGAAGCCTTCTCAGCACTCAAATTTCAGCAACAAGTGAAATGACTTCCTTGAATGCTTTAATGTCTTTCTGTATGCTTCAATTCTGCCAAAGCAACTAGCCTAACTGTTATATTTATTAATTTAGTACTATGATTGATCTTTTTATTTTAACATCAATTAAGGTTACTTGTAGAAAGAGGGGATGGGATTATGATCTCAAGGCCTACTCTGAGAGGAGATGAGGTTGAACTGAATTAATGAAATTCTGTTTGCACTTTTTGCTTCTTATAAAACAATGTTTGTTTCTGAACATCTTGATCACAACTGTGGATTCAATTTAAGCAATCGACCCTAACTTTTTTCAAAACTGAAGACGCCTAAATAACAGTTAAGTCAACACATTTTTAACCCTAGATTGATCCCCAATTCTATATAGTTAAAGCCTTAAGCATAGCACATAAACCATATGTCAAAAAATGTAGGGCCTGTGGCTGAGATCTATTGTTACATAAGCTAATAAGGTGAAGCCCGCTTTAGTAGTCTCAGTAGTTGACTTGCTGAATGTGAGCCACAATTGCAGCATCAACAAGAATCTCAGTCTATTAACAAATTAGTCTACTTAACAAGTGCTCCAATTCGGTCACTCAAACTTCTGTTTGTTTCATTTACTCATCAGAACCCTTATAGTAATCAAGCAGCAAAGTAATCAGAGCCCTGATCCTCTTCATCTAAGCCAACAACATACACGTATAGACGAGTCAGTGCTCTTTTGTTTCTCATTGTATTTAATAACAGTAAGATCTGAGTTAATATGGTTATGTGCTTGACTAAAGGCTTATGATACAATTCCACTCTCTTCATTTGACAGGTTTATCTTCCAGTAGTGGTCATTTGATTCTGGACTGTGATCAAATCACAGCTAGCGAACAATCCTCTAAACTCCTTAATTAAACTTCAAATTATTTTATTCAACCTAATCCTGCTGCCTGGCATGCCAGCATCCAAGTCCCTGAACTCCAACCATCCTTTTGGGTGCCAAAGATTATCTTTCATGACCATAAGTCAATATTCAGACCATATGACTTAGGAGCCTCAAAGCCTTGGAAGATATTATTTATTATTTTTTTTTTTTTAATGTGAATTGATAAACTTTCATTCAAAATATGAACAAAATACAACTAAAAAGAAATCAGAATAAGCAAGAAACTTTCATCAATCACTGCCTTCCAAAATAGTGGGGGGTGGTCATTTATTAATTTGGAAGCCAACCATATTTCTCACTAATCTAACTGTCACTCTACTGATGTGTCACTGGATTTCAATGTAGGGAAATTTCTTCTAGTTCACTTGAAGCATAGTCAAATTACAAAAACCTCCCATGACATCACAATGCTGTTAAGTCTTGTTAAAGAGTTACTGGAACTTTGCATCAGGTTCTCTAGTTTGAAACATTTTATTAAAAAAAGAATAATTTAGGTATTTAAACAGATTAGAAATTTTTTATTTTTACTATTATACTATCCTTCAGGGTGTGTTATGTTTTCAGGGGAAATATATTGTACAGTAAAATTAACAGCATTATATGGAAGGGAAGTTTCTATAATGCAACAATAACAAGAAGAAGCCTTATCCTACTAGGTGGGATTGGCTACATGGATTATATGACACTATTATATTCTATCATTTATTAAGCATTTAGAAATATTGTTAATTAAAAGGTCTCGCTCAACAACTTTCAAAAGTGTTCTCTTTAGCTTTCTTCTACCCTTCTTGACAAGGCTCAAAATTATCTGTTCCACTCTTCTCACAGGTGCCTCCTTTGATCTTCTTTGTATATGTCCAAACCATCTCAAACAATTTTCTACCATTTTTCCTTCAATAGGAGCGACGTCCAACTTTTCCAGTATTCACTCATTTTAAATTTGTCTTTACATGTATATCTGAACATCTATCTCAACATTCTCATCTTTGCTACTCTAACTTTATTCTCTTGCTATCCCATTAAAGCCTAACATTTACTACCATATCATATTGCTGCTCTTATAGCAATTTGATAAAACAAGGGAAGTTTCTATAATGTGGCAACAAATTAAGGGAGCCAAATTTAACTGTATAATCAAAGGAGGATGCTACTACTACAACAAACCTTATCTCACTAGGTGAGGTCAGTTACATGGATTGCATGATGCCATTATGCTCTATCATTTACCAGCCTTTTAGGAATGTTATTAACTACTAACATGTACCATATGTCTTGGCAATAAATGCTCTCGAATTGGGTGACTAAAATCATCTTTAACTACCACTACATAATATAGAGACCTCGTTACATATTTGCCTTAACTGCTTTCTTGCCCTCAAAAATTGACCTAGAAGGGATCAAACAAACGGCACAACTACTATAGAAGTCTTCAATTATTGTTCCAATAATCTCACATGACAACTAAATGAAATACATGCAAGAGAAATGTTACTTGCACTACCTTCTCTCAAACATTTCCAAAAACTTCCAAGTAAGTCTATTTTGCTAGTTTTCCTAGAAAGATGGAAAGTTGATATTTTAAAATCCCACATTATATTTCCTCCATGTTAAGTAGTAATCTTTCTAGAAACTACAAAAATCAATCCCAAAGTTTCAGAGCTTAATTTGGCCAACACAACACGCATCTCCATGGATGGACAAAATAGTTATCATCCTTACAATGATGGGACCCAATCTACCTTTTTTCAAATAGTATACATGTCGCATGCCACTGACCTCTATTAGACCTATAAATGATGGCACCACAATTGGACACGGATTTTAATTAACTTTCAAAGGTGATTCTTGTAGATCTATGAGAATATATCTGAGCAAACGACCATTTTAAATCACAAATACTGAATTATTACAATAAATCCCATAGCTGCTAAAAACTCAGAGACAAACCCATCTATGCTTCTATCACTAATTAGAATGACACAAGATTTTGATATCACCTTGGACATGTGCTAGAACCAAAACCCTACAGTCCTCATTAGTCCTTACACCAAAACTATCACTGGACAAACTCTGCAGTTTGATGTTTTCAAAGCTAGCAAAAACCCTCATTTAATTACTTAACCAACATGAAATCAGAGATATGAGCATCTATCAAGCAGATCCTAGTAATAAAAGATTTATCTTCACAAGAGAAGGACTGGTTTTAAAATTGATATATAGTACCACCAAATGATTCCTAATTCAGGTTATTCTGATTATATCTGTAAATTGGCAGCTTTGATTATAAATTATGCCAACGGTACATTGTTATCTGAATCATAATAGCAACAAGAACGGAGGAAAACAAGGGAAGATGAATAATCACCAAATTACTATTGAGATACACTCAAATGCAATGACTGAAAACCTCTGACAGATACTAAGCTTTGTGTAGGTGACTAAAACAGCCCTAATCCCACTGGCATGAGTAGTCCAATTTTAGGACTCAAGATATCATCCTTCAAGTAGGAAAAAGAGAAACATAGTTCAACGTATTTATAAAATTTTCCAAGAGCCAAATACCTAAACCCTAAATTCCCAGAGAAGTCAAAATTAAATCTACATCTAAAATTACAAATACACCAATACATAATACAATAGTTGCAAAAACTTTTCATTCGTTTATCTTCATCAACTAACACCAGAATATAAAAATAAAATAAAAAAGTTGTCTATCTCTCCATTCCTTTCTGTTTTCTAAGTTGCATTTATCAAGGTCAACTAGTAAAAGTTTAACGTTCCCAGCCCGTTGCTTGAAGTATCATCATCTAACAATCTAGCAAGCCTCTTTAATAAGTTTCCGTGATTGTCTCAAAAGAAGATTCAAGGTTTTACTTTAGAAGTGCCACTGTTTCCACAGCAATTGAATTTCAACAATACAGATCTCCATTTTGTTAGAATTATTTATATCTGAATTTTGAGATTTCACTGTAGTTTCAAGCCGACCGATCCAGATACATTTTTATTTTTGGTACAGCTCAATGGACACTTCCATTGGTTGAAGTGAATCAAATAATTCAACAGCAGATAAGGAGAAAGCATGAGATCGATCAAGGAACCAAACTTTTAACATATTAGCCAAGATGAGGAAGTACGCATTGACCTTTGAAAAGAACTTCTGTGCATGGCTCCTGATTTGCACAGCAGTCTTTGTTCCTATATGCTCTGCACGGCAAAAAGTATTACACCAAAAAGGGAGGAAGGGGGAATACAATTTAAATTAACAGTACATAAAGAAAGATAAAATTTCCCGACAGAAGATTTCAAAGGAACAAATCAGTACAACTTATAAGTCGACAGCTCTAATCAAATTTCTCCATATGAAGAAACAAACAAAAGGATAAATATGCATAATGTTACCTTCTATGCGCTGCCATGCTCTTCCATAGAGCTTTAGCGCTTCTAGGAACTTATCATGCTCCTCCTCTGTCCATCGTTCTCTTTGCTTTGTGATTGTATATGGTTTTCTTGTCTGCAAGCGCCAGCAATCTACTTAGACAGTATCATAATTTTCTAATCCTCTAGCAGCAAATTATTGCAGCTTCCGAATGCATTAAACTCACTCCATCTATAAGAATTATCAAGAACTATTTATCCCAATTAATGTATAACTCTAAATATCCTTACCTTAACGACCACTTCTTCTCCAGAAGAAGTATTAAACTCGCTCCATCTATAAGAATTGTCAAGAACTATTTATCCCAATCATCGATGTATATCTCTAAATAACCTTACCTTAACGACTACTTCTTCTCCAGAAGAGTATGCGTCCATTACAGGGCCTGTGCAGCTGGCGCTGCTTCAGATCTTCCCTGACCAGCAGTGGATAAAAGGAACACCTCCTTTCTTCTTTTGTGACATGGAACACAGTAAATAGTAAAGCCGTGGTGAATGTAATAAGAAGCTGATAAGGCGATGCTACTGCAAAAGAAACAAAGGAAGAAGAATAGGTAGAGATCCGTCTCTGTTTCGTATCAGAAGCAATAAGCATTCAAGTTCACATGCACCCAGGAAAAAGATACATATTATGTAAATAATCAGACAATATTAAAATTTTAAGAATCCACCGCAATAAGAAGACGCTTGTCCGAAAGAATAAAAGAAAGTTCCTTAATCAGAATCCTCACCAAAACGAACTCGACAGCGCCAAAACCTTTAAAACCCGGAAAACAAAGAGAGGTGAAACACAATTAGTATCCAACAACTATCTTTGTCCTCACTTCATAATACCGTCACCGTAAATAATTATATGGTGACTAGAATATCAGCCCTCGTGTTTGGTTGCCGAGAAAATGTAACCACAAAGCAACTCAAAATAAATCATTCAAATTTGAAGAATTGAGTAAATGATATATTTCTTTACTAAATCCAGGTTACAGTGAATAATAAGGACCAAATTGTTGAAACAAAATAGTTATGCAGCTTCTTTCTCGGGAACCAAAAGGGAGGTAAAAAGGGCGAATGAAGGAGGACAAAGAGGGAAAATAAGAGAAAAAGGAAAGTTACCTCTAAACAAAGCCATGGTGATTAAGAGGACTATGAGTCTGGGTGATGAGTACGATCATACATATGAATTCAGCCGGACACTGGCCGGGGAACCCATTTCAGGCAATGGCGAATCAGAATCTGACGGCGACTTCGAATCGGAGAAAGATAGCAGTAGCAGAATCAGGAGAAGCAGGAGAAGAGTTCCGAGTAAAGGAGCTGAACCAAACCAGAAACCAGAAACAAACTCCAAACCAAACAGGCAAACAAGCAGCTTCCGAGAGTGCGGAGAAATCTCAGCCACTATAATTTCTTGTGGATTTATTTTTATATTTTGGTGTCATAAATATTAGGGGCTGTTCTTCGTTGAGGCAACCAAGGCTCCTGAGATGGTGCCAGGTGGCGATAATTTAGTGGCTGGGATGGTAGCGCCTACCTTTGCACTTTTCCCTTATTTTTTTCCAGCACTTTCTTTTTTTTTTAATTCAATAATTTTTTTAAAATTTATTTTATCTTCAAATCTCATCCACAAGCTGGGCAAACGAGGGCAGAGTCCGTAAAAGCGTCGCCAGCTGTAAGAGGGTGGGCCCCCCCGATTACGTGGCGAAACGGCACCGCCTGTATCCGGTCAGCTAGCGCCCGCAGCCTGGGAGTTAGTGGTCTAAGATTTGGCCACCTCGGCGACAGGCACTCGGGAGACCGGCACGTAGCGTTATGTTTGAAGGTACTGGGCGCACCGCACGGGGCCCTTTATTAGGGGCTTTCTCCATATAATTTATATATTTTTTAATTAAAACAATTTCAAGAAGTAACAACACAATTCTCCAAAAAGTAGGGTCTAATTGAAAGCCTGTTTTGAGAATAATTTTTTATTTTTTAAAATAAGAAAATAAAAAAATTTGTTTGATAACATACTTTTAAAAAGTTTTTTAAAGAATAAAAAATAAAATATTGTTTTGAAAAATAAAGAAATGAAAACAACTTTTAAATGTTCTATAATTATTGTTCTAGAGGACAAGTAAGAATAAAAAAACACCTATTTTTATTATTTTTATTCTCAAAACATGTTTTACAAAACACCAATTCTCAGAACAATAAAATAAAAACAGCTTCAAACAGCCCCGTAGTTTTTCTCGAATAAGCTTTCTTATGGGTTGTATTAATTACTCCGTTTTCCTTGTAATTCAAAAAAAAAAGTAATCTTTCAAAATATTTTATATATTTATTAAGTATTTTATATAAGTGTCTTAATAATTTTAATATATTTTTAAAAAATATTAAATAAAATATAAGTATAGTTAAGAAATGATTATAAAAACTGCTCAATATTTTATATTTTGATTAAATATAGTTTTTAAGAGATGTTATATATCATGATTTAAATAAAATATATATATATAATAAAAAATAATATTCACAATTTATTAAAGGTTTAAGACTTAGCTAAAACTGGAGGCACAAGAAAATTATTGTTTTCAATTATTCCTATAGTAGGTAAGACTTATTAAATGTTAACATTCGAAAAATCTATATCTGGGAAAATAAGCCAACAAGTAGATTGAAAAAATGCCTTCCTCTAAACAAGTTATCATTTTGTCAACCTAACATGTCATATTTTAATGAGTTGGGCCCGTTGGTGCAACCTATATTATCACCTTTTAGATTCAGAGAATTCAACATCTCTCAATCTGATTCTAATCTAACCACCTATCATTGACATGATAAAATAATAGATTGGCCTCTAACCTCTATGTTTTATATTTCTTTAGTTACTGGGTTTGTATGCGTACTCATCATTTAGATTTATTGTACTTCTTTCCCCTCTAAACTTATAGTTTATGTTTGGTATAAAGGAATGAGATAATGAGGCTGAAATTGTGATTAAATAGTCCTATTTTTTAATGTTTGGTATGAAGTAATGTACAATCCAATGTTAGTACCAATCCCACCTTTTATAGAATTACCTAATACCACCTCCCTCATGATATTACAAAATCAATCCAAAGATTAATTTTTTCAAGATAAAAATGACCTCCGACCTCACCAGTCATTCATTAGTCATCCCCCTCTCTTTTGATAAGCATCGGTCATGCCCTCTTGATGCGCCATTCCCTTCTTCGTTCTTACCATGCCTCCATCTTCTTCTATCTCTGGTTTAATGTCTTGGTCAAATCTTTAAGCCTTCTTAAACTCCATTTCCTTGTCTTCATCTTCAAACCCAAGTCAACGGTGCCAAAGGGAGTTCAAGAGTCGACCAAATTCCATCATTATTTTCCTTAGTTTGAGAGTTGGTAGATTCCATTATCATCTTGCTCAATTTGATTCAGATTAATTTGAATCATGTCTTAGAACATCAGATGGTCTAATTTAAAAATAACCACCCTCTTAGTCAAATCTTCAAGCCTTCTTGAACTCTATTTCCTTGTCTTCATCTTCGAACCCAAGCCAACAACATTAGCGTTGGCAAGAGTTTGAGAGTCAGCCAAATTCGATCATCATCTTCCTCAGTTAGAAAGCCCATATTTGATTTGAGTTTGTTATGTTTAAGAGTCCAGATCTCATGGCCGCTGAAGAACTAGGTCTACTCCATCGCTTCCAAGTCGTTAGACAACTTCCAAGTCATCTTCAAACCCAGGTTTGCTCCGTCAATTCTAAGTCATCAGGTAACTTGCATTGTTTTCTTCATCAAGATTGACACTAGTGAGGTGCAGACAAAGCGAGATCGAGGAAGGTGATCGTGGGGGGGATGGGCATCTCGCTATGTAGAAAATGGGCTTTCAAGCTACAATTTTTTTTATTAATTTAAGGGTGTTATAGTCTTTTAATAATGTATGTTTAATTGTAAGATAAGTATTACATGCAATTATTATTTTATACCAAACATAATTTTAAAGCACCAACTCCAATCTCAATCTCAATCCCTCTAATTTCAAGTGCTTATACTAAATAGGGCCATAAAATTACCAATAATTTCTTCATCAACACTAATTTCTGGCCTCTTGGTCAAGAATTTTATATTTAGCTTAAAACTCCTTTTCTTTATTTATAAGTTTGATTTTTTTCAAAAAAAAAAAAAACTGTACTCATTGTTTTATCATATGTATAATACTTCCTCTTATCCTTTTTACAGGGTAGAGAGAAAAGGATTTTTTTTGTTATATTTATAAGTCATATAATTAAACTTTCATCACAAATTACCTCTTTTACCCTCCATTAAATATTGAAGAGAAAAAATATGTTATTGAAATATATATATATATATATATATTTAATAGGAGCAAAGTTGATGACTTGTTAAATTTTAAGACAAAGTTAATAAATTTTAATGTTTTTCTTAGTATTAGTGAAATATGTTAAAAGTGATTTATAAATACAACTAAAGGAGTACTAGTACATACTTGATGTGTGGTTTTTCAAAAAAAAAAAAGAACCTTTTTTTGTTTTTTGAAGCGCTGTTGGCTGGGCACTTGGGTTTTTGTGTGAAGTATTTGTTTCTTGAGGTGTTAAGGAACAGATGTTTGTTAGAGTACCGCTATAATTGTTAGGGCGCATGGTTTGTTGTTGTGCGGTGAAGTTTAGCTGGCTCAGGTAATTTGTAAAATACCACTTGATGTTGATGAGGCCAATTAGTATTTAGTTGCAGAGCGCACTTGATGAGGTATGAAATGCCACTTGCGTGTACTGAATCTTGTCATTTATATCTACGTCCACGTTGATAGAGATTTGATCCTCTTTGTGTGGTTTACCAGCAGAAGAGAAAGGGACAAAAAGATGAAGGTTCCAACTATTCATAAATACTAAATTTTGACATTTAATATTAAAATTTAATTGCTTTTTATTCCGTCACTCAATATGGCTTATCAAAACTAATTTAAATCTCCATTGTATGAAAATGTGATTGTGTATCTTAAGACTTAAATTTAATATATTAAAATAAATTAATTTAACTCATTTGATCAGTTGAAACAAACGCTCATTGATATTAAAATTCAAATTTTAAATAAGTTTTGAAAATATTTAATATTTTTATTTAAAACCCAGTTGTAATTTCTTTTTGAAAAAAAATATTCTCGTAGGTAAGTAGAGTATTCTTTTTCTAAGTTTACCTCAGTAGCTTTTTTAAAAGAATCACGTGCCTTTTTCTTTTTCTTTTTCTTCTTTGTTACAATTTGATCCTTCACATTCTTGCTGATTGAAAATAGTTAATTTGTAATATTCACAAGGTTGAATTTTAGCCGATGAAACAGTAAAAGGTCATTTCAAGGTCTTTTTTAAAATTTTTGGCATTTGGGTTGACCAATCTCTGTCTGTTGTTATTTTTTTAGAACAAATTGATTTCGGTGCTGTGAATATTTTCCAAGGCCCATCACAAGGTCTGCGGGCTATAGCTTTCCAGCCCATGGGCTTTTAAAGTTCAATCTCAGCAAGTGATACTGTGTTGTGAGGCCCGTTAATATGCCATAGTCCATAAATTTACTTGTTGTTTTTGTGCGACAACGATGGATGAACGTCTATTCATCGATGGGTTGGTATGGCGGCCTGGCACCCTAATATTAGGTGAATCAGGGAGAGGAAGGGCTTCATAAACCGATTGTTGATATTGGAAAATAAAAATTAAAGAATTTAAAATATTAAAAAAAATATAAGGATAAAAAATAAACACATGAGTAAATACATAAATTAAAAGTTATATTTACCCAATTATAATTAAATAAGACTTTCTAATTGATAAATAAAAGTACATATAGAAAGGGTGTGCATTTTTAGAGACAATTATTATAATTCTAATAGAATACTAGTTTTATAGTAATATTCTTTTGGTTCTATTTACAATAAATATAAAATATTAATTTTGATTTTATTTATAAAGTATTTCATTATTTTTTACATTCAGTTTTACGTTCTTGTCCTTGTCATGGATTAAAGATAAAAATTTATTAAATTTTAAAATAAAATTAATGAAATTTAAATTTTTTTTTATAAATTATATTTTAATTGAGTTATAAAAATTAAATAAGATAAGAGAGAGTATGTCCTTTGATGAAATAAATAACATGGGATCAAAATATGGTATGTGCACAGTAGAATAATCATTAGTCACACCGAACATGTACGACTATAGAGGCCAAGATTTCGTTAATTTGGCTACGCGTGCATCTAGAAAACGCGTTTTGCTTTTTAGCTCTTTTGGAAAGCAAGGTCAAGTGATGCCGGCCATATATATGTTCCTTTTTCCGAGAGAGTAGAAAACAACATTGCACTTACTTCTTGTATTGATTCTTAATTTGTTTTCAAGGAACAATTGAATTTGACATCGACATTTTATTACATATGTAGTCTTTTAGCAAAGTATTTCCATTATTTCGTCAAATTTAAAATGTAGTCAGAAATACAGGAATCTTTCCTTTTCAATTTTTTCTCTTATCTCTGTTACGTTTTTTTTTTTTTGTGCCGTGCACGTAATTTCCTCACAATTTCTTAAATTCTTCCCCCACTTCAGACTCTTACTGGTGAGCTCTTCATTTTTTGAATTTTGAGTAGTGTGTGAATAATTTTTGTCAGCTTTAAAATTTAACAACAACCCACTCTTGATACTAAAATTCAATGTCTAAATCTGCAGATACGGCATATTGATGATAAATTTCTTAAACTTTCTCTTTTTTTTTGTATTAATAATTGTTTTGAATTTGAACTGCTTCATGTTCCATAAGTAAAAAGAAAAACTAATTAAAGATACTGAGACATAACTAAGAAATGATAAACTAATATTAGCTGAATATATATGGAAAACTTATATAAGGAGCATTATGTACATATTTGTACAGATTAATAATTGAGGGTTACAATTTTAGGGGAAAAACACAAAAATTGGAATATTTATTGGATCAAAACAGCGTCGACCTTTCAAAATGGGAAAAAATGAACTTTTAGTAAAGTCGAGAGATATGAAATGCAAATTCCATGAATGTGGAGTCAAACATAATAATAGAGTCATGCTCATTTGGTCTGAGACGTTCGGTTCAGCTTTCCCCCACTCTCTTTCTCTCCTACTTCCTAAATTAAATTGTCTTTATTTTCCGCCAAACCACCGCCGATCTTTTGCCTTTTTAATTTTTTTCATGATTATTTATTACTGTGCCCAGAGCTAAATAACTCATTTATAGACATCAAAAGTTGACTTAATTATTTATTAAAAAATATATATTAATTTTTCTAAAATACCTGCATGAATCATTTGCATTGGAAATTACCGCACAGAAACCTCGTCCTTTAATATGTACAATCAATATGAATAACGTACACACACACACACACATATATATATAATTTTTCATTAAACAATATAATTTTTTAAAACAAAGTGAATTAAGGGAAGCCACCAAAAAATGAAAAGGAGAAGGGGCGCGCGAAGTGGGTGACCACATAGTGAGGGAGAGAAGGCGGCAAGGCGCAACCAACACCCACTCTCCTTGCACAAAAGTAAGTACGTACTAAATTTGAAAACTCTTTATTGCTTGATTTTTTTTTTTTTTTAATTAACAAAACATCGCTATAAAATGCATGTTCTCGTCCCATCATCTTCGTCAACCACCCAAACATACTCTGTATGATCACTGTTTCTCTTCTCTTTCCCTTACTTTGAAAGCAAAATCCCAAATGGCTCCTCCCTTGAAGTCCGATTCCATCCTTACCAATGGCGAGTCCAACCATCTCAGGCAACCACACGCAGGGCACGTGCGAGAGGATGAAGAAAGCTTTGTCTCCGCCATGCAACTCGTGACTTCCTCTGTTCTCTCCATGTCCCTGCAAGCCGCCATTGAGCTCGGCGTCTTTGACGCCATCGCCGGAGCCGGTGAGGACGCAAAGCTCTCCGCAAAGGACATCGCCGCTGTGGTATCTTGCACGAACCCAGAAGCCCCATCGATGCTTGATCGTCTCCTCAGTCTCCTGGCCAGCCACTCCGTGCTTCATTGCTCCATCGCCGACAATCAACGAGGAACAAAACAGAGGATTTACAGTCTTTCCCCTGTTTCTAAATACTTCGTGTCAGATGCTAATGGTGTCTCTCTAAGACATCTTATGTCCTTGGTCCAAGACAAAGTCTTCCTTGAAAGCTGGTAATTAATAAGGTTTTGATCTTTGATATCATTATGAATTATAATTAGTGGGTGATTAAGAGAATAATGATGAGATTAAAATGACAGGAGGGAGCTGAAGGGAGCGATTAAGGAAGGAGGGATAGCATTCAACAGGGTGCATAGGATGCATGCGTTTGAGTATCCGAGTAAGGATGCTAGGTTCAACGATGCTTTCAACAAGGGAATGCATGATTCGACCATCCTGATAATGAGCAACATGCTTAAATGCTACGATGGATTTGAAGGACTCGACACGGTCGTAGATGTTGGAGGTGGTCTTGGGATCAACCTTAGTTTGATCACTTCCAAGTACCCTCATATTCAGGGCATCAATTTTGATCTGCCTCATGTCATCCAGAACGCCCCCACCTGCCCTCGTATGTTATAATTTGTTAACTATCTTTTAAAGTATGTTACGAGTTAAAAAAGAAAAGAAGATTTATCTTAAAAGACCAACCGGTTGCTTGTTAGAAAGGAAGCTTTTCATACTTATAAAACTTCACTTATTCTGTGAGGCTCTCAATATAAAACTCGTATGTTTTCCTTTATTTTTGATTAATTTGTTTCGAATGTTGTTCTAGGTGTGGAACATGTAGGAGGAGATATGTTTGAGAGTGTTCCTCAAGGACATGCCATTTTTATGAAGGTGAGTTCGAGCTTTTCTCAAGGAACTATCATTCCAAGTGAATTCTCGTCTTCATGCTTCAGATATCAGAGTTGGACAACAAAAAAAATCTTTGCTTCTTTCACAAATAACTTTAGAAAATTAAAAATCAAGCCATAACTTCACCTCACACACCTTAAATGTGGATTAAAATCCCCTTTTTCTAACTCTTGTCGGAAAGAAATTTAGAAAATTTTAAACTAAATAGTTGTGAAGAGATTTTATACATAATTGTTATCATTTTAATATATTTTTTGTAAATTTTGTTTTAATTATATTTTCTCAATTAGCAGCTAAATTATCATTTTATCATCATATTGTTCATTCTATTTGTATGAAATGTAATAAAAAAATAAAACAAAAATTAGAATATGTTCATCTTTAAATGATGGTGATTTTGCTGAAAAACAAATTATTTTTTTTTTTATTGCCACAATTATCTAAATTTGATTTGATGGGTACTTTAAGGGTGAGCAGATAACTTGCAACCCGCTGAACCCACCTACGTCAAGACTAAATGGGCGGGCTAAAACCTACTCATTAATATAAAAAAGGCGTAGGATGATTTTACTGGCCAGCCTGTTTTTAATGCAAACAGATAGGATGGGTTACAAGTTACCCCTCGAGCCACCCATCCTAGCCCATTCTCTCTCATACACTGCGCATCACTGCTCTATTAAAAAATCATCTCTCGCTTCAAGTCCTGACCTCATTATTGATAACTCTCATTTCTCAACCTGTCTCTCACTCATTCACTTTGTATCTCTGCTTCTGCTTCTTCAATCCTCAATGAAAACCCTCGTCGCCTCTTGTCTCGTGAGCGGAAGTTGTTGTCGCTGTTTCTTATTCACTCACACATGACCTCCGACTCACTTCCCATGTTGACTCATCATCATTACAGGTTCATGCACGGCCCATCGTTGCCTCTGAATCGCTTATTCACCTTCCCTCTTCTCTTTTCATCTCATCTTAAGCTTGTAGATCTGATTTGCTTTAGATCTGGTGCTCGTTACTTGTGGTTGGATGCCATTTGTTCTAATGATATAGGGTTTGATTTAATGTTGATGGATGAAATTGATAGATTTGGAGGGCTTGATTTAATTCCCCGTTTACCACAGTTTTTTCGGTTGTAAATGTACAATATATGTTTTGATGGGAGTGAAGACGACGATTATTTTCACTACAAGTTATTCACAATAATTTTTTTTTTAATGGATTTCTCATTGGATGAAAATAAAGTATTTTGAATTTCCCCTCTAGTGCCAACTTAACGTGAATGGTGAGAGATGATGAAAGAGATAATAAGTCATGTCCCATAAGGTTTTGTGCACACTGCACACCTTAATTAGATAGACGCATTATAAAGAATTTTAAGCCTGACTGATTTGTTGGCAAACACCATTGTAGTGGATACTGCATGATTGGAGCGATGAACATTGCGCGAAGCTGTTGAAGACTTGCTACAAGGCCATTCCAGAAGATGGGAAAGTGATTATTGTGGACGCGATTCTACCAGATGAACCAAACACTAGCGTTGCTGTCAAAACTGCTCTTCAAGGCGACGTCCTCATGATGACCCAAAATCCTGGAGGCAAAGAACGAACCCAACACGAGTTCCTCCACTTGGCTGCCAAATCCGGGTTTGCTAGGATCCAATTTGTCTGTCGGGTTTGCGGCTTTTGGGTCATGGAGCTCCGCAAGTAAATAACATGTTGCTCGAGAAAATAATGTATCCATTCAACGTACTGTCACTTCTCTTATAACTTACATGCACGGCTTCTTCTTCTTCTTCTTCTTCTTTTTTGGGTGCTATTGCGTTAGTGGAAAATGAAGCCAAAATGTTGAAAGGCGTTAGGTTAATGGTTTACCTTTGGAATTTTCTTCCGACCGAGCAGTGTGTTTCATGAATTACTACTTGTTGCTCCAAGAAGTCAATAAATTAATTATACGTGTCTTCAATTTAAATTATTCAAAAAATTCATCATTTTCATTTTCATTAATGAGACAAAAAATGAGTGCATCTTTATTTCAATTAACAACGATGTTTTAGTCTGTATTTTTTATTTTTAGACATAATTATTATAATTAATCAATTTTCTTTTACAGTTATTTTCTTGTATGAATGAAATCGGAGGGGCTACCAAAACAAAAAAGGCTGCAGTTATTTTTATTATACAAATTACATTACAGAAACCTAATTACGATGACAAAATGAAGCATATGGTTATACATTGATCTCAACAAGTTAGCCACGTTAATTTTAGTGGAATACTTACACGTCTAGCTGCTGCTCCCAATTATTTCATAATACGTTTCTTTTATCTTTTGTAGCAAAGCTTCCCTGCAATACCATGTACTCAACAGGTTTAATTAGTGGCATAACTCATATAATAATATTCAAATAAGGTAACATGCTTTAAAACGTTGATATATTAATGAAAATTTCATGTGCATTTTGATTGAACCACAATGTGATGGATTATTGATCAAGATATAACTCGTGATTACCTGTCTGGCTTGTAAATTAGGTTCTTATATGCAAACCACTGTAATCAGTACAGATAGGAAAGATGCAGTTAGATTTCAAGAGACAAAATTACAATAGCTTGTATAGAAAAAAAAATCTATGGAATAATTTTATCGTTCAAAGAAAAAAAAAGGAAATAAACGTGTAGCCTTTTTTTTGTATTTTCTTGTAATTTATCACGTGTTTTAGTTACATTTTTTAAATCTAGTTTAATTTGATTTCAATTTTCTGGTCTCTACCAGGTTTCATTATATTTGCATATATATATTTAAATTGTATTCATCTCTAATTTATTCTCTTGACTTTATCTCAAGTTTTTCCCTGATACCTAGCTACTTTTTTGAATTTGTTTTGGATTGAGCTTAATATTTTTTTAAAAAAAAAACTTGTCTATTTTTTCTCCTTTCATTTTTTGTTATATTTTCATTTGTATATGAGCAAGTGACTTGAAACAAGAATTATTTAAAGTTTTGATTCCACATGTCTCATTCCTCCATAAACTAAATTAATTATTACACAATATAAACGTATTTTTTTTTTCATTTTTTCTTTCTTTGGTGCTTCTCTGCCTAGCTCTATATTTAATTTGTTGTCCAGTAATCATGTCTCTTAACTTATACGAAATCTAAATATTTAAAATCTTTTCAATTTGGTGGTGTCAGGTAAAAATATATCGGACTATCTTTTTAAATTTTCTGAGCAATTTTTTTTTTTTAAAAGTACAATTTTTCAAAAACCGACATATTATTGATCTTTAAAAACCGACATATTATTGATCTTTCCTACCCCAGTGTAGCCGATGCCAGCGATCTCAAGAACCCCAGGAATCAAAGGAAGCCTGTCAATTGCCTGCAATTATATTCAAGTGAAAGAATTTGTGCCCAGTTAATAGTAATAAAAGCTAATTAATAAGTTATATAATTAGTTTGATGATAACTTTACATCAAATATAACAGCCATGGGTAGAGCGAACCTACTGAGATCACACCAGTTGAGCCCCACAGTACAACCACAACAGCCACACCCAGCGTACTCACTGCATATTTATCTTCGATCTTCTCCCACTATTCATTCATCATTGATTAACTCAAATATATCACATTATGTATGTTAGGAAGGGGACGGAAAGAATACAAATACATCATGTCTTGACTCAAAATCCACATGCATGTACCACGTCACTTCAAATTTCACATTAATGTCAAACTCTTACAGTTTCTTGAACCGTCTTCAAAAATTCTGGCGGCTCAGTCGTGGCCACGTCGGAAGCCTCTCCTGTCGCCATCGCCATAACATTCCGAGCAAGTTTGCGACCTGTAATCATCATCAAGGATCAGAAACACTATGTTTCATCACTTCAAATTCTTGATCAGTGTCACGTAAATAGAAGGGTTGTGGGGTCGATGGAGTTATAATTACGGTAAGCAGTGGGCTTCCATGAACGGTTCTGATGAGAAGGAAGTGAGCTTGGAGGAGAAGGAGGAGCGGGGAGGCTCACGCATTGTGGAGAAGAAGGAGCTGAGCGTCTGGGAGTTTTGAGATCAACAATGGTGATCGAAGAAGATGATAAAGCGAGACTGGGTGAGGAGGTTGAAGCCATTATTGCTGGCCTTGGAGGTTATGATTTTACAGTGATGTACTAGCTAGGACACGACTATTTATGGCAGCCTTTCAGTTTTGGATTTTTTGATCATTATATTGATGATATAGTTCATGTGTCTCTTAATTTTTCAGGGTTTATTATTATTAGGTGGAAGAGGGGTGTGAATGGGATAATTTGAAAATGGGAATTTGGAGATTACAGCCACTCATTTCTGAGCTGACAAGGGCACAAAGCTACGCGACAAGGCTTACATGGTATCTTCTTGGATAAAATGTGCCACGTTGGACGCTTTCATCACCATGTAAAATAGGAAAGTCTCAAAATATTAAATTAATGACAGTAAAATCCTAACAATTTAAAAAAAAAAAAAGTTAAAAATATCTATCTAAAAAATTATAAATTCAAAAATTTCAATTATAAGTAAGTATTTAAATATTAAATGTAACTCTTAAATTATAAAAAAAATTTTGTTTGTAACTATTTGAACTAATATTTATAATGTATTTAGAAAAATTGTTGGGAACTTGACTATCATTCTCCCTATAAAATACATGCTCTTTTTCCGGGATCACCTTAACATATGTGCATATAATCTTTTCCAATCTTTTTATTTTTGGGATTGACATAAAATTTTTGATTGCCCATAAGTATGTTTTTAATTGAAAGCAATTATATTTGAAACATGTTCAAGTATTAAATATGTGCACCTCTTTTAGTGAGAATTCGAATCTTAATTTATCATGTTGTGAGAGACTAACACTGTTGCTAGGCTCAACCCCTTGTTGATTGGATTAACATAAATTAAAATTAGTGTGAGTTATTGGATTAGTAGGACTCACCAAGCCAAAAAAACATTTACAGATATTTTAGATCTTTCACTAGCAAAGTTTTTTAATTGATGTCAAAATTCGATCCCAAAATCTTCTAGAGAATATCACATTTTCTAACACTCCGTCTTGGTTTTCATCATGGCAATATGAGGTAAAAGGTGACGTAATATGTAAAATTAAATGAAGAAAGAAACAATGATTTTATAAAGGAACAGTATGTTTTAATTGTGTCTTTAGATTTAATAAAGATATTGAAAATGTATATATTTAAAACAAAAAAATTTACAATGTGAATAAAAAGGGTTAAAAAAATACTCTTCTGATCCTATTTATAGGGCAAAAAAAGAATGTTTATTTTAGTCCTATTTATAAAGCACATCAATCATTATTATATTTATCTTTATTTTTGCCCTATTAAATGTAGGAAAATTTATTAAACATTAGAGAATTTTATTTTAAAGTAGGTATATTTAATAAGGATAAGTTAAAAACTTGTTGAATTTTTAGACAGAGTTAATGAGGTTTAATATTTTTCTTGATTCCAGTGAAAATGCTAGAAATGATTTATAAATAGAGTTAAAAGGAGTATCCATTAATGGATAAATGGATGTTTTTTAGATAACATATATATGTTTTTTTTTTAACCAGTATAACATATATATGCTTGAAGAGAAATATTTTAACCTGGCATATGTGACCTAATGATCAACTATTGAATAGATAAAGGTAAAATCTTAAAAGTAAAAAGGAGGTGTGTGTTTTACAATTATTGATTATAGAAGAGGTGCATATAATTTTAAAAAGAGGAGAGTGGTGTCTATGATTGAACTAAAACAGAGGAGAGATGTGAATGTATTTTACTCTTCAAAAAATATTGAGAATGTATAAACTAACATAACTTCGTATGTTTTGTCCCAGAAGAAAACATTTCTTTTGGGGGGGGGGGAGATTGTTTTAAACAGGTTAATGATAAATAATAACAGGTTGACGTTACTGTTTTTGTAGTGGAACGTTTTGGTGATCTCACAACCAGAAGATGACACATAATTTAAGATATATGAATCTGAAGCATAACATTAACCAACAAATTTGAAGTCATAAGGGTTGGGATGAGGATAATCCATTGAGTCATGAAGATGACATTTGTACGGAAGCCTTTGGGCCAAGACAATTGGATGACAGTTTTTTTCGCCCAAAACAAGCCCATGGCAAGATGAAAGAAGATAAATTAAAATAACCAAATAAAGGCTCAAATTTTGACCTTCGCTTCACATACAACTTTTTTCCCCGGTTGAATTTAAGTGATTTTAATATTTATATTATATTATATTATATTTTAAAGCTGGTCGTGTTGTTGGTGTGGGGGGGGGGGAATCCTGTAGAGAAAGTTAGGAATTAGGATAAAGAGGAGAGTGATTTAAAAAATAAATAAAAGTAGAGCAAATTATATTTTGGATAAATGTGTATTTTTACCCTTGAAGTATTTTTCAAAGAACACCCAACATCACGTTTTTGTTAGAGTAATTTTGTCCCTAAAGTTATTAAAAATGAAGCATTTTTGCCTATTTCATCAAATTTTCTAACAGTCAATATTTAAAGTCAGCGTTGAAATTTTAATAAAAAGGGCAAAAATATTCCATTTTAATAATTTTAAAGGCAAAATTGTTTAAATAAAAATATTCAAGTGTTGGGTGCTTCTCAAAAAATACTTTAAAGATTAAAATGCATCTTAATTCTTACATTTTTGTGCATGTATGACGCAGTAAGCTAGAATATATTTCACTTTTTATGTCCCTGGCTTTGGTACGCTTCAGCAAGAAAGCATTTATCTTTCGTGTAAATGGGCAAGGATATTCGGATTCAAAATTTTATATTTGAAGTAAATACTACTTACCTATATGTATGTATATATATATATATATATATTCAAAAAGAGAAGGAGGAAGCAGCAGTCTATTAAAAAAACGACTAAGGAAATGATAATAAGTAATAACAAGTACTCTCTTTTATTTCTATTATAGGGCATATTTTGGAGCTAATTTAATCATTTTTTAATGAATTATTAATTATGTATAGGTACTTGTCAAAATCCAAATGCAAGATTATTTATGCATCCATAAAACCTTAAGGGTGATTAGGCTTTTTCAACAAAAAATTTATTTTCAGATAGGCATTTGAGAGTGTAGTCAAATTTTAGATTTTTGAGATTCTCCTTGATATAAAAAATTCTTCAGGAATGTTTAGATGATAATCTTCTGAAAATTAAATATCAGCCATGCATGTTGAGGAGGAGAGAAAATTCAGAAGGAAAAACCGAAAAAGAGAGTTGGGTCAATCGCCTGATGATTTCGAGTCTTTTCTCGCTCCAACCATCAATATTCCATTCGGAATATTCAGCCAGAAAACGTCACTGGAAAAAGAAAAAAAAAATCATTGAATAATTTATGAATCGTTTTGATTTCACATCAAATTATCTGAACTGGATTTCAGAAACCTGTGATCTGAATCCTATATCTACATGACGATACAGGCGTTATTTATTTATTTTAATCCTTTGTGTGTCCTTGCCCAAACTTGTTATGGATTTGTCCTAATCTTGCCAAGACTTGTTACATGGTACTTGTTTGAGATTGGCAACACTTGTCTAGACATTACTAACATGCGCCACAAGCTTGTCAGGGATTTGTCAACACTTATTATAAGCATCAATCCAGCAAATTGCAAGGAAAAAACTTTTCTTGGCATGATACCCAACTTAACCTGTCCATTTTAAGATCATGATTAGAATTTCTATTTTTATATAAAAATTCATTACTTCTCAAAAATATAATCATGTTATAAACAAATAAAAATATAGAAGAAAAGATAAATATTAGAAGGAGAGAATATTCAGAAAGTGATAGAAGAGATAATTTTCATTTCAATGTGTTGAATATAATTGAGGTACCTCATATTTAGCGGCACAGATGTAAACAAGGAACATGTGATTTGTAAATTACTAGTTCACAATAACATGTGATTTGATTGTACCAATATGTGTGCAGTACAATTCAAAAGAGAATGCGTGTAATCTTTTCAATACACATTCTTCATTTCAGATACTTTTCATGATATAAAGATATTCAATATCCTTATCATTCACCATCTTAATGTGATATCTATCTTTTTGAATGTCTTGAAAGCTTAATAATAAATTCTCATGAGATTTAAAGGAATATAATACATTATTAATATGTAAATTCATTTCTTTTGATAATATCATACTAGCTCTTGCAGAGTCTTCAGTTAATTTTGTACTACCAGATACAATACTAATATAAGATTCTTTCATTACTAAATTTAAAAATATCTTATATCATTGAGAATTATATGTATCATAGCACTATCCACAAGACATATATTTGCATGGTTAGTGTTAGTGCCGACCATAAAAATAGCCAATTCAATGATGTTAGAAGCAGAACAATCATACTAATAACGGTGTTATAAATTAAAGAAAGATATAGAATAAGAGAAGAATATTCAAAGAGTGAAGGAAGAGATAATTCTCATTTCAATGTATTGAATATAATTGAAGCACATTCTATTCATAGGCATAGATGTAACTGACTAAAATAAATAAAATATATAAAATATTAATAACTGAAAAATATTGGAGTAACAAAAGGATACCAAAATGACTGAAAAATATGGACATCCACATAATATTTTAAATATTCATAAAAGATCAAATATAATTAATTTTAAAATAATGGAGATTATTTAGTACTTTTACAACTTAACGTCATTTAAAACAAGGATCAAAATCGGCCAAAGTCTCTTCTCTGAATTTCGCTGAACTGGAGAACATTACAGCCGTAAATTAAATCAAGCGTGAGGAAACATTGTGCTTTAGAGTTTTTTTATTTAATCCCTGACATGTCCTTTGCTGTGAGCATTTTTAGAAGGACTGCTCATTGTGTTGACAGTGATAGCACACTTGAACGGCTCTCTGCCTCTGCCGCCCTTCTCATCCTAATATGCTTGTCTGGTGAATTATTCAAAATTTGTTGGGGCAGAATCTAATAATAATAATGACTTCCACATGGTTTGATTTATTTTATTTGCCTCATGATGATGGGAGAATACAGATTTCTGCATATATATATATATATATATATAAGATTTTGATATGAATTTTAGAGTTGGTCAATGCCTAAACTCCACTTAGTGTTGGATAATTGTATCATTTTCATTCTAAATCAGAATGGAACTACAACAGCCAAACGAACTAGCAAATAGGAGATGAATGCGAGCTTTTGCGGAGGGAAAAACATGAATAATTTTGCCGTTAATTTTTACTGTTCTAAAACTACTCCCACCATTTAAAACACAATATTTCAATTATTATGAGCAATAATTTTCTGGCTCGATTTATTTGACGGCTGTGATGTTCTCAGTTTTACTGAAATTTAGATTGCAGACTTTAAATGATTTTGATCCTCAAACAATTATAGTTAATTTAAGGTGGAAAAAGATGCACCCCTACATTCTCCCTGTCTCTTGAATGTAGAGTTAAAGTCCAGTTGAGTGTTTGGGAATTTATCTTAAATGTAAGGTGTCATTTTCTCTGGTCTCCGATATTCAAATTTTCTTTCCTATAATATCCTTGTTCATCGGAGCGCACTTTTATTTTTATGCATTTAATTTTAGCAATCATTAAATGAAATGATACTATTTTTTTTTTGAAAAAATGTCATAAATTCTCTATATACTCCTTACCGTCCTTATTACAAGGCACTGGATTAAAATAATTAACTATAAGAGAAAATGAAATGTAAACTTAAAAAATTTTCATTTAAATACATGTAAAATCAAGAATGTCTTTCATTTTCAAACAAAGTTAATGACTTACTCCCTCCATTTAAAAATATAAAATATTTTTTAAGAGTTTGATATTAAAAAAATGTAAGGCATTTTTAGTCTTTCGAGATATAATTATTGTCTTTTTTAAAAAAATGTATCTGTTGATTAATGACTTTATATTTATTGTAAAGTGTTTGATAAGAATAAATATAAAAAGATAGGGTTACTTTGAAAGTAGGTAACTACTTTATTAGAGGTTGAAATTTGATTAAAAATATATTATATTTTTAAACAAAAGAAATAATCATTTCTCCTTGATTATGCTAATGTAATTACAAGCACTCTTTATTTGTTGGAAAAACTGTTACTTTTGATTTGTTTTTTAATAAACAAAGTCACATATCTCAATAAGTATTTATTACAAGTTTTATAAATTACCTTTCATAATTTACATTAATAAAAAATAATTAATGTATGCTTATATTGATTAATATAAAATATTTTAATCTAATTTTTTTATTTCCAGATATAATTATTGTAGTTAATTGATTTTCTTAAATTATATAATATAGTTTTTTTTTATATATATGAAAATGGAGAGAGTATCTTGTAATAACAAGAAGACTGAGTTTTAATTACAAACAACCAACTTACTTTTTTCTGGATTCTTCATATTGGTTAAGAGAAATTATATTTAAAATAAGATTAAAGTGTATTTATGTCCTGTGCTTTCTTTTAAGAAATGCTAGATATTTTATATTAATAAATGATGTATTTTTTTAAAAAATATATTTTGAAAAATTTAATTTTTTTTGCTGTTAATGAATCATTAATTGAAAAAAAAATTGTTCCTTTTACAAATAATATATTTATTAATATAGAATGTCCACCACTTTTCGAAGGGAAATAAAGAGACGGAAATGAACGTAAGGATGTGAAAAAGAGAAATACATAATGTGATTGTGGGCAAGAACTCCCAATCTCCAATGATCTCCGTCTGACTTGTCTTTATTGGTCAATCCCTACTTTGCTTTTCTGATTCCATATCCCTGCCACTTTTCAGTTTCTTTTCTTCCATCCTCATCCAACTTCTTACCTCCTTTTTCACCTTTAATACAAGTTATATTATTCATTTAGTTTTGAAGCAACTTGATTAGTTTTACAAATAAATTAAAAATAATAATTATTTCTGATTTTCAATTCAGATTACTTTTTTCTTTCATTGCTTTAATTCGATTTACTTTTTAATGAGAATTCTTTAATCTAGTTTGCTTGCTATCTGGCTAGATAAGTCTGGTGCAGAGATTAAAGTGAAAATCAAAACAAACAATGGTGGAAGGTTTTGATGCAACCAAGGACAAAAAAGAAAAAAACTTTTAGATCAGATTAGAGTCTCTTCTTTTTTTTGAAAAATGAAAAAGAAAAGATTCTGTGAATATCTCTCCCAATGATCTGCATACCTCATAATTAGAATCCTCCTTCCAAGTTCACGAAACGTCAAGCTCAGAGTCAAAGATACAGAGAGTCAATTACACTCATCATCGCTGGAATTTTGACCCTTTCTTCTTCTTTTTCTTAAAAGAATCACCATCAAAGGGATCACGATTGAGTCAATTAAGCTACAGAGTCACGCATATAGTACACAAGTACATACGTGCAGATACAGTAGATATATAATTAATAAATCAACGCATGTATTGAAGTTCTCAAGGCAAAGTCAGATTCAGGGTTGCCTGGCTTTGGAATTTGAAGCAGCAAGCTACTAGCTAGTGTAGCAGTACTCTCTTTTTTGTTTGAGCTTGCTTTGGAACTACGGACAGGATTTCTTCGTGACCAGAATTTCTATCTCTGTACGTTGTCGTTGAATTTCAAATTTCAAATAATATGACGAAAACATGCTATACATGTGTTTGCATGCATGCCTTTCTTCTTCCTTGTTTTTAGTATTCCATATACTCCACCTATCTCATCCCTCTCTATGCTTCCGTGACTTGCAATTTTAACATCTGAGTGCGTGCATATAATCTATATACATATACATGTGTGTGTGTAGAGACTAGAGAGAGAGAGAGAAATAGAATATACACATTATTATGCGTTCATCAAAATATTATTATTCTTCCATTAAAAATCTAAACAAAATAAAGATAAACTTATATTGTTCTGCCTTTTCGCGCCGCCAAAAGGGTCTTACTTATTAAGATTAGACTGATGTTATAGAGAGTTCAAAGTTCGATGAACTTTCTTCAAAATTTATCTTGCCTAATTTTGTTTATGTTGAAGCTAATAACATACGTCTAAAAAAAACCTCAAGGTGGATTTTTTTTATAAAAATATTTTATTGTGTGCATGTATGTTTGTATTACAGTATAGGTTCTCTGTTTGCTCCCAAAAAAATAGTAATAGGCTTCAAGGGAACTTGAACCAATCCAGGTTATGGAAGTAGACGTTGGCAATCTCATGCTGCAGAGTCGAGTTTAGATATAAACGACAAATTAAAATAAGTAATTTTTTGTGTTATTCATTACAAATATTTCTTTTGTTTGAGAAAATTCTATTTAAAATAAGGTTAAACATGAAATATGGATACCTATTTTGATAAGAATTCAAACATTTGTTTGTCATGTGAAGGACTAGTTCATTTTGCTAGATCTTACATCTATTGATAACAAAATAAATATTTTTGCATGAAGAAATTAAAATAAAGAGAATCTTACTTAGGACTCTCATAGCACAAAGTTTTGTATTTAGGACCCAAGACAATATAAAAAATTTCTACAAGGCCAATGGTCTTAAGTGAAAATATGTTTTAACGACAAAAAATGCATTTGTCCTTGGACATTTTATTGAGAATGTATGAACATTTTGTTTTATATTCATGAACATTCTGTTGTTTTTTCATCTTAAGTAACTTATACATTTCAAGTTAAACCATTTCTAATAAATCAATTATACATTACAAGATATCGTATTGAAAATTTATGGATATTATATTATGCATTCATGAGGAGAGAGAGGGGGCACATGCATCTTTGCTTATTAAAATATATTTTCACTTAAGGCTCTTAGGCTTACATAGAGTTTTCATATTGTATTGGGGTCCTAAATGCAAATTTCTATACTCTGGAAGCCCTAAGTGAGATTCTCCCATTAAAATAACAAGAGAAAGTGAAACTAGACACATAGTAATACATTTTGTTTAAAATACATAGTGTCCCATTACGTTACCCTAAAAGAACATCGCTAATCTACTAGCATTCCTTGCATTTTAATGTTTTTAAAAATGAATCAGACAATGAATCAAAAAAGTTAGTGGGTTGCAATTCTTATGATTTAGTCGGTTGTACAGGTGATTGAACTGGTGACATAAAAATTAAATAAAAATAATATTTAAATGAAAAACTAGTCAAAACAATCCAGTCATTATGGGTTTTTAAGAACCATTAGAGTCAAAGGCCAAACCGAGTCAATTTTTAGAAAGGGTCAAGTGGTTGAATCTGACCATTTTCTTTTCCAGACAATGGTCTGACCAATTGGGGCAGTCCAAGTATGAAAACATTGTTGCATAGTCTTTTTTTATTTTGTTTGCCAAATTTCTTGCATGCTCAAGTCGCTCTCATATGCATATGTTACATACTATATTTGTTTTAAATTATAAAATACTTTTGAAAGAGATTCAACATCCTAAAATATAAGATACTTTAATAAAAAATAAAGTTTTATTAATAGTAATTTTCAAGTATTACATTTCCCATATGTTTTCTCTCTTTAATATTTTTTCATAAAGGAGTATTAAATGAAGGACATTTTTGAAAGTTTTTTTAAAAAGGTAAATTTGTAAAGTGTATTTAATGAGCTTTATTAATATGTGTGATTTTATCTAATAGAATTTTACTTATATAATTTGGGATGGTGGGAGTTAGACCATATATACGAGTATGTATATATGTGTGGAATTTCGATGGTTGGCTCGACATTTTCTATATTAGAGAAATTATTTGTTGCTGGACTTCAACTTCGGACAGATGTTCCTTCTTCTAGGGCTTTTGTTATGTTTTCCTTCTAGATAAGGCTGCACTAGTTTTCCCCCTCTCGTTTCCATGATCTCATTGTGAGTTTTAGATCAGTTGCTGCAATTGATTGATTTTGAGTTCTATTAAGTGACTAATGTTTATGTGCAGAACATGGCCAAGGCTATTTCGAAATGAGGGGACAACTTTATTAACCCATACAAGCGAATGACATCCAAGTCTGTGTAACAAGTCTACAAACTTTTTGAGCTCTTGGTCATCTGTTCTGTTATCCTAGTTTCCCATTTTTCCGCTATGGGAGTGAAAATTATGAAAAGCTGCAGTTTTTTTTTTTCTCACTATCTTGTTCATGAATGCCAATTAGAAATTTGTTCTCATCATATTGTTACTAATGGAAGAATTTCACTCTTCATGGATTCAATATATCTGTTGAATGAAAAACTTTCTTGGAAGCGCTAGTTGCGACATGTATTAATGGCTTCCATCTTGGGTGCATCCAACTCTGATACTCTTGTTGATCTTCATTCTCCTTGTGTCTATAATATATGCGGGAAGATACCATTAGCTTTAATTGTTTTTTCTGATTTTAATGCAAACTAATCAATGAAACCTTAGAGAGAAATTCTAAAAACTTTGAATTTAGAAGGAATACCCTGAAGGATAGATAGAAATTAGGGTGGGCTTGGCCTTTTTGTGCCTGAGCCCTTAAAGCCCAATTATCTAAAATTTAATTTAATTTTAAAGCCTAGCCCTTATTTATAAGGCTCAAAGTCGGGCCCTTAAGTCCTCTTTTTTAAAAAATTTAATATTTTAATTTAAATAAAATATTTTAAAATTTAATATAAAATAAATTAAAGTCTTACATAAAATTTAACAAAGATTTAAAATTTAAAATTTAAGATGAAGATTTCTAATTTTTATCAATATAAATCTAAATCCTCCTCATTATCATTTAAAAATAAAATATTAAATCTCTTAGATATAGATCCCCTTATTGAAGATGAAGTTAAAGATTTAAGATCAATTAGTTTTGCAATTTTTTCTTCATCATCTACAATAAATATTAACCAAATTGTGTTATTGTCAGTCAAATATATGTATGTGTGTGTGTAAGATAACTTAACTTATCAAGGCTTGAAGAATTGTCCAGGCCTAAGTCCTTTTTCATAAAGCTTATGAAGACCAAGCCCGGTTACTTTAAAAAAAATTTAATTTCTAAAGCTCGAACTCTTTTTTAAATAAGGCCTTCAGGCCTGACTTTTTAAGTCTGGCCCTTATTCTGGGCTCCACCCTAAAGGTACCTTTGCTGAAGGTACCCTTCTTTGCAAAAAATTTTAAGATGCAAGGGAAGAAGTGTGAGATTATCATCTATTTAAGCGTGTTTGCATATTGATTCAAAGATGCTTTCTAACTTGTTATTGATTTGCTAACACGTATATTTTTATATTGACTTGTATTACTAATTCTTTCTTTGGTGAGAGTATTGTGGTCTTCTTGTATATCATCATACTATCAATCCCTTATATATTTTTTGACCAAATAAATTTATTCTATACAAGTAACAATGATCTTGTTAATTATAAGTTTCCTTTTTTAGCTTGTGTTTATGATTAGTTATGATATACATGCAATTCATATCTAATTCATAGTATATATATGTATATTGTTGTAAGGGCTACATAAAAGCAACCCCTATTTTAAACAAAACACCTAAAATAAGTAAATATAACGGTTATTAAAAATAACTTTCATACTTGGTCCCAAATATATGATGGTTGTTGATAATAACAGTCTTATATTGGGTTAGTCATTATCAAAAGTCAAGTTTAAAATGGTCAAAAAAGGGATATGTTTATGTGATAAGACTAATAATAACCGTGACATATTATATGCTCTATTTAACATTTAAATAGCTATCATTTAAATAGGGTGTGAATAAATGATGAGTTTATATATGACGGTTCATATCCATCATATATAAGAAAAAAATAATTATCATTTATTCTCTTTTTTATTATAGCAGAAAAGAAGGAATCATGTCTGACTTGAGCTGCGACCATCTTGAAGGAGGGAGGGAGGGGGAGGATGATATGGTGATGATGGGTCCTACTAATTAGAAAAGTAAAGTACATTTATCTAATATTAAAGATAGGATTAAATGCTTTAAGTTTAATTATTTAAAGTTTAATATGTGTTGAATATAAGTTTAGGGTGGATCACTCTTAGATCTATAATTTAGGGTTTAAATTTTCATTTAATCCAATTATCATCTACCATCAAAATATTCAATATATGAAATTTGAAAAAAAAATTAAATATACTATATTGTTTATAAATTAAGTTCAGTACTTTTTTAATTTTATTTATAAGTCATTTCCAGTATGTTTTATTAGAATTAAGAAAAACCTTAAATTTAATTAATTTTGTCTTAAAATTTAACAAGTTTATGCCTTTACCCTTAATAAATATTCTTACACCTCATTAATGATATTTTTAATTCAAACCATTTAATAAGGGTAAACATGTAAAAATGAGCATTGAAAATTGACTAATACTCTATAAATAAGATCAAATTTTTGTTCACTTTTCACTCTATAAATAGGACTAAATGAATGATTTATGAATTGGATTTCGTGCCCTATAAAAGACACATGTCTAATTAGTCTTAAAATGTATGTTTGTTACACGAAAAATATTTTTTTAAAAAAAGAGAAATATACTTTAAAAAAAATGAAATAAGTGCATCTTACATTTTTTTTTAAAAAAGCTCTCAACTTACAAAATATATTGAATAACTTTCTCCACCTAAAGGCTATGTTTGTGTGGATGTGAATGCTTCCATTAACCAACAAGGACATGCCACTTGTGGGGGAGTGTTTAGGAACAAACAGGGAGATTGGATTCAGGACTTTAGAAATGAATTAGGAAGAGCAACCATCTCAGTTGCTGAACTTCTTGCTATAAGAATAAAATTGGAGATTTGTCACTAACAAAAATTTCAAAAAACCAAACTGTTCTCTAATTCATTGGAAGCCATCAACATGCTTTTTAGGGATTGTCGTTCTGATTCTTCATTTAATGAAGTAACGGCAATTCAGACCTTGTCATAAAACAAACATCTAGAGAGAATTTGAGTTATTCTTATTACTTAGCTAAGATTGCTTACACTGTTGGAACGAACACTGTTTTACTTTAGAACTATCCCTTAGGTTGCTTGGACATCTGATTGTCAGATGAGAGGAATGCTTAGTTTCTCTTTGCTTCTGTAATTCAAGCTTTGGCTTCCCTTTGTAACTCAAAAAGTATTAAGCGTCCTGCCTGGCACCACCACTTTAATTTATTTTTGAGATGGGGCATGGATTATTTAGATTTAATTTGAATGATATTCTTATGTGTTGGAATTTCTTTAATTAAATTATTTTTTTGGACAGATTTAATTAAATTCATTTTGAATTGAAAAGAACAGTTAGGAATGAAAATAAAACTGTACGTATGTCAAAATATAAATATGTGAATTAATATCAACATAAAATATACTGGATAATTTATATATTATTCATGGTTGTTTTTGGTTATCAAATATAGGAATGTTACGAGAAACTAGTCCTTTTTATTACAAATAATTTTAGTAGATATTATTCATGAATTATAATATATATAAGATTAAAGTATACTTTTAATTCTTTAATTTTATATAAGATTTTAATTTAATCCTTTAATTTTTATAATGCATCTTTTTAGTTCTTTAATCCTAATATTGTTAGTTTCAAATGATTATTTTTTATATCAATTATTATTATTTTAAAAAAATTAGATTTAATAACTCAATATTTAATAATATTTTATCAATATTTAAAAATTCAATATAAAATTTTATTAGGATAAAACTAACAGTGTTAAGATTAAAGGATTAAAAATATACTTTATAAAATTAAGATATTAAAATAAAATATTATATAAAATTAACAGATTAAATGTATTTTTTAGCTCCAGCATAACTTACCAAAACTCTGCATTCCATCCACATAAATAGATGAAAGAGAAAGCGCGTTTGTATGGGCCAAGGAAGAGTAGAGACAAATCCTTAATGTGATTTTTTTTCTTGTGTGGCTTAGCTGGCGCATGTCTCTTGTCCATTTTTATTTCTTTTTTAATTATTTTATTTTTATTCTTCATCATATATATATATATATTTATATATAGCCCGAACAATTTTACTTTAGTCTGCTTCCACGTCTTTTCTGACCCAGCAACACCCACATGACTATTGAAGCTTCTTAGTTTCACACGTGTACATTATATATATGATTATATATGACGTTCATATCTCATTTTTTGGAATAACTCTCTGACGTATAATGTACATTATCAATACAGGATTTATCTGAATAACTCTTAAAAAATATATTCAAATCACTTTCAAAATGTATTTATGCCAAATTTAACAAGTTCTTTAATGAATTTTTGTCAAAGAAAAATTAAGAACAAAACACACACATAATATAACGTCTTGTAATAATAAAATATAATTATATAAGACGTTCATATCTCATTTTTTCCCCTTTATTAATTGACTAAAGTTTGTATTTATCAAAAGTTCATGGACACACGTATTGTGATCCGACTTAATCTAGTTAGACTAAATCCCCGAACAATTTTCCCAGGTTAAAGTCAGAATTATTCAACCATGAAATGTCAATTCTTTTATGCATCTTTAACTATTTATACCAAAAAACTTGAATCTATTCGAAGCTTATGATAAAGATATATTAACTATTTTTATATATTAAGAATAGTTAAAATTAGTTAAATGTTACTCTGTCCGTTTAAAAATATAAGACATTTTTTGAAGAGTTAGATGTTAAAAAATATAAAATATTTTTAATCTTTTGAGATGTAATTATTGCTTCTTTTTTAAAAGTGTCCCTATTGGTAGTAACTTTATATTTATTATAGGATGTTTAATGGAAGTAACTATAAAAAGATAGAGTTAATTTAAAAATAAGTAACAACTTTATTGGAGGATGAGATTCAGTTAAAAATATTTATATTTTGAACGAATGGAGCAATAATGTTTTAAAATCACCTTTAGTCAAGCTAAAAAACGTGAAAAAACTAGCAGCATTACTTAAGCTTAGAGTGAAAGGTAATTTTTTTAGTAGTTCTAAAAAATTTCATTAAATGTTATGAAAGACTTTGTTTTAAAAAAGAGGGGTATTATAAATTACTTATTACGGATCATAAAAAATACTAGATAGTTCTTATACTTCTTTCATCTTAAATTATAAAATAATTTTGGGAGAGTTTTGAAATCTCAAAATATAAGACACTTTGGCAAAAATAAAGTTTCATTAATGATACTAATACAATTTGTAAAAATAGCGGCTCACCGTATTAATTTTAATATGAGATATATTTATACAAGGCAAAAATATATATCGAGATCTATCTGAAAATAAAATCAAGATCCATTAAAAAATAAAATAAAGATTTATCAAGATATATCAATGAATAAAATAGTGGCAGAAAATAATATATAGAATAAAAAGCCTAATAGTATTTTCCTATGTTATATTTATGCAATAATACAATAATATGACCAGGCTCTAATACTACAATACAATTTATGAAAATAATAATTTATCTTATTAAATTTAATATGAGATATATTTTTATAAGAAAAAAGATCTATCAAGATTCATAAGAAAATAAAATAAAGATATATTGATATTTATCAAAGAATAAAAAAAATATTAGAAAATAAAATAGTTACAATCAAAATCATTATAACCACCATAACTGTACAAAATGATATATATAATTAAAAATCTAACATTCCCCTGATGCTTTTTCATATTATCCCTCCCATTATATTATTTCTTTTTAATATTCGTTTATGCAGGTAGTATTAAAAAAATGAAGTGCTTTTTTAGGAGTTTAGATTTCTATTTTGAAAAAATAAAATCATAAAATATATTTAATAAGCTTTGTTGATATGTATTATTTTGTTTAAAAATATTTTATAATTTGAAAGAAGAGAATTTTTTTTTTCAACTATTTTCTCTAAACTATAATATAAGACATCTTATAGAAGTCGTGCTTGATTTAAAATATAAGATATTAGATAACTTTTATTATTATCTTTTCAACTATACCTTACTTTATTTATTACTTTTTTTTTAAAAAAAATAACGTGTTAGAATTTTAATTACTATTATTAGTTCTCTTATATAGGATTTTTTAAAGATGGTATAATTGAAAAACATATAAAATTTGTTAATGTTCTATATTTTGATTCAATTATTATTATTAAGACATTTAATTATATAACATATAAAGATAAAATTGAAAAGATGAACAATTTCTTTTGAAAAAAAAATTAAGATTTCAAGATTTCAATTAACTCTTCTTGATGCCGTAAAATAGTTACTGTGGAAAAAAATAGAGTTGAAAGGGGTAATTAATTTTAATTGAATTTGTCAGTATAATTAAGTAGCTGACAGGTCCTTATACCGACAAAGATGAGAGAGAGGCATATTGAAATGGATGCCTTGATTTGATTAGGTAGTTGGATGGGAAAGAGTAAGATTGTTAAGATTGTCAAATTAGTTGAAATGCAACTAACTAATGCTCAATTAAGGGACAGACTGATTGATCAGACAAAGAAGGCAATTAAATGGAGAAGCAGAAAGCGACGAGGGAAACAAGTAATGATGAAAAATACAATATTGGAATGTTCAGACAAAATCATATGAATATCACGCACAAGTCTTCGCCAAAAAAAAAAAAATTTAAAAAGTCAAATATAAAAGGGGGCACCATCATTCCTTACACCATCTTTCTTTCTTGGTTCTTTTTTTTTGTTTTGTTTTGTTTTGTGAATTCCTTCCTCCAAGATGCATGTTTATTAGACGTGGGAAAAGACTTTTTGGGTTCCTAAAATTAAAGCATGTTTATGTGAATTTATTTATCAATCATAAATAATTAAAGTAACATTTTAAAAAAGAAAGTAATTATTTTTATATTTTATTTTAGTTAGTAACCGAACCAAAATATTTTTTTCTTAATATATAATAGTTATTGATTTTTAGTACTTACACTTGATTAATAACTAAAATTGCAGAAAATAATCATTTTACATTATATTCTAGTCAATAGTCTTGCCCAATCAAAATAGTTATTTTCAAACTCTAAGAACAAATATATTACTTCATCATAAAAATAAACCAGACAAAATTCCTAGAAATTAAATAATAATTATTACAACCTCAAAACTATAACTAGAGATAGCAAAAATAAAAAGAATTTAATCATCCTTGCAGAAAATCAATAATTAAAAATTTATATTTCTTTCATTAAAAAAATGTAAGTCATTTGTCAAGGAGTTAATATTAAAAAATTTAAGGTATTTTTAGTCTTTTGAAATATAATCAGTTTTTTTTTTAAAGTATCCTATTAATAGTAATTTTATATTTATTGTAAGGTATTTAATAAAAATAAATATGAAAAGATATGATTAATTTAAAAATAAATAATTTATTAATTGAGAGATAAAATTTAATTAAAAATATTTTATATTTTTAAAAGAAAGGAGTAAATGGACAAAAAAAAATCATGAAAAGTGGTACCATCATCCAGTGCAGGGAAAGCATCAGCAGAACAAATTAATAGTGTCTGACAGAGAGAAAAAAATGAGACGAGACATTGGGAGGACGATTAAATTAAGGAGATTACTATTTAAGGAGCAGATCAATGTTTTCATGTGATGGCCTCTCTGTCTTCTCTCTGTACTAAATCTGTCTCCATCTCTCTATATCACACACATTATCGAGAAGCATAATTCAATTCACATGGCCTATACAGACAAATTAGCAGTGCCCTCTGCTCCCCCGTTTCTCTGCCTTCCTAGTCCCAGTCACTTCCTTTGCTAGCTTCCATTGATGAACCTGAACATCTCTTCAACTGCTCCTGCAATTTCACTTGCTGTCACTACCTTACACTCTTCTTGTATCTGCATTCATCAATATACCAAACCCATTGTCATCACAGTCCTTTCTGCTCCCACTTAACTGCTTACTCAGTGTGTGTTTAGTCCAAGTTAATCAATGGCTATCAACTATCAAGGCACCAAAACGATGCGTTTTATACTTGAAAATAAAGTCAGAAAGTTTAAGTTTTTAGCAAAGATTTTGAAATGGGATAAAAGCGAAAAAGGTGGGTTTATGAAAAAGTTGAAATTTTTATAAAGGGAAGGCATTATTGGAAGAAGAGAAGCCAGGTTTGGCTTAGGTTAGAAGTCAGAAGCGCAGAAACAGTACAGATTCCACAGTGATGAGTTGACCCAATTGAAGGTAAAAGAAATCATGAAAGAGAAAAGGTTTCGAGGGGCGTAGGGGGAGAAAAAGGAGCAGAAGACAGAGAAATACCTTGAGATTGAAACAGTAGAGAACCGAGGCCCGGGAGGAGGAGGTTATGTTTAGGTGCAGAATAGTTAGCCTAAGATCCTCAAGACCCACAATGGCTTTCACTAACTGCCCGCTTCTTCTCTTGCACTGAACCTTGAGGTTCACATGGTTTTGAATCACAGTTACTTCTATTTCTGCAAACTCTGACTTGCTCTCTGCCTGCACCTCTTCCCCAAAGTTCGATTCTTCCACACTCGACGTCGTTCCGTAGCTGAATCCAATTTCATTGTTCCTTCTCATCCTTTTCTGTGCCTCCAGGGATTGAAGCAACTGCTCCAATTCCTTCACAAAATCTATTGCACCTCCAATAATAGACGCTTGGTCACCCTAAAAAAGACATCTATTATTAACAAACCACAAGAATTGGGTTTGAACGTACTGAGGTGGTAGTTCATTGGTGAGACAAAAGGTTAGATTTTTACCACGAGAGAAGCTAAACGAGGGAAATTGAAGAAGTGGGTTTGGTTCGATTTATGAAAACAAATTGGTTACCTTTTGAATATAGGGTGGAGGCATGAGTGATCTCAGAACACCAAGGTGGTCGTTCATTTGGCGGCGACGGTTGCGTTCGACTGTAATGTGGGTCATGCGTTGATTCTCCACGTCTTCTCTGCTCTTAACGTGTCTCTTCCTCTTTCTCCTACAGTTCTCAGATTTCTCCAATGACTGCGACGGCATCTCTGCCGTCTCGTGGGTGACGCAGCTCTCTAGCTCCGGCGGCGCGTGAACTTGGGTCTCTATTGCTGTAGGTACGGACGACCTTTCCCTCTCTTCTTTTGCGCATGGTTTCTTCTGGTTTACAAGTGTCTGAAACTGGAAGTACGAGTCTTTGAAGGGAAACAATTGTGGGGTTTGAGATTCCACACTCTGAAGCATCTCAAGAAATGGCATTTTATCATCCAAACTTGATAGTGACATCAAAAGTTCTTCTTCATCTTCATTCTCAATCAGACCTTGCTCGAAGCAGTTCGGCACCAAATGCTCACCAAAGAGCTGCAACAAGAGGGAAAAAAAACTTTTGAGATGAAAAAAATGCAGAACTTCAAAGAAGCAAAGAATATATCATTCCACAACTGGGATTGTGGATTCAATTTCAACGGATAAAATAAAAACAGTACGAAAAGAGGAAGGATTATAGAATGCAGAAAGAGGGAGAGCAGCGCAGAATGCAGACGCATATATATACATATTTGCAGGAAAATAACACACAACAATAAATGCCAAGCATTTAAGGAGAAAATGCAGTACTGTTTGAGGGTTCGGGGAGTGTGTTATCCAGAAAAGGGCAAAAATGAAGAAGTGTGAAAACCAAAAACAAGGAAACTGAAAGTAAACAACAACGAACATACACAGGAATTGATGGGTCCTTGAGGCCTCTCCATCAGAAGTGACCTTAAATTCTTCCGTAGAGTAGTTGCTGTATTGTATGGGAGTGATGATACTAACAAAACAATAGCAATAATAAATGTAATCCCCAAGAAGCAGCAGCAGAAGGACACCCCATAATAATCATATCTATATTAATATATTCCTTAGCTTTCTGAAATGTTGATAATACACGCTCATATCTGCAGAATGTAACGCACAATAAATGCTGTGCCTGGAAGGAATAGTGACTCGAGGTTAAAACATGAAATTGGAGGGGAATTCAGAGAGGAGAGGGATTGTGGTAAGAAACGAAAGGTGGAAATTTAGAAGAGATATGGCAGACGATGATGCATATGAAACTCAGAGAGTTGGTGAGAGAGAGATTTCAGAGGGGAGAGAGAGAGAGGGTTGTGTTGTGTGTCTGGTTTCAAAGGTCCCAAGTCCCAACCATTATTGGCGGTGGCAATTTTGTCGAGAGCGAGGACAGACAGTTGTGGGACTCTGTGTTTCTCTCTCCTCTCTTTCTCTCTCTTTCTGTTTCTCTTTCTTTTGCTTATTTGCGTTAGAAGAGTACGGAAAAGAAAAGGAAGAAGGAAGGAAAAGGAAAAGGAAAAGGAAAAGGAAAAGACCTTGGAAAGGCCTTGTGTGGATTGTGTCCCTCCCTCGTATGATGATGGGTCATTTCTCAATTTCCACAAAATCTACCATTGTTTGGGATAAATGCTTAACTTTGTCAATAAATTATTGGTTATTTACCTTTTGACCCATCACCGGTCAATTTATCCTGCACATGGAGTCCCAGTACAATACTTAGCTCAACCTCTGGACTCGGGTACAGCAGACTGGGTTGAGTTTGGTCCAGTCAGATTTTTTTTCAAGTCACGGAGATAAAAACATTTTCAGTTCAGTTACGCCTAAAGTATGTTTAAAATAATGCATGTTATTTCTTTTACTTTGTTTAAATTTATACTCATTCTATTTAAAAATATAAAATATTTTTAATTTAATTTTATCTTCAATAAAATAATTATTTATTTTTAAATTAACATTATCTTTTTATATTTATTCTTATTAAATATTTTATAATAAATATAAAGTTATTGTTAATAGGGTCATTTTTTAAAAAAATTAATGATTACATCTCAAAAGATTAAAAATATATTATATTTTTAAATATTCAACTGCTCAAAAAATGCCTTACATTTTTTAACGGAGGAAGTAATTAATAACTAAAATTATTTTAGATTTATTTCATACACTCCCCCAATCTTATTTATAAAGTAGAGACAGATTTTTTTTATCTTATTTATAGGGCATGTTATTAATAGAAACTAAAAAATTATTAAATTTTTAAACAGATTTAATGAGTTTTAAAATTTTTATTAATTTTAATAAAATACATTAAAAGTGACTTACCAATAAAATTAGATGGTGCATGTATATATTATCTCAATGATCTAAATGAATGATGAACATATTGCTCATCCAATTATTCATTGCCGCATTTCTTTATGAGAGGATTACAAAAAACTAAAATGACTGTAAAGGCCAATGCATATTCCTAGTATATAGTTAAGTAGACATATCATTCTATGTATTATTATAAATTTTTGTATTATATTCAATTGATATTATATAGTTATTATTTATAAATATAGGAATATAAGATAGATGAGGGAAAATTTAGGAAAAGGAAGAAATGAAATTGAGGTATTAAGGGCAGGGTGTAGAGCGGAGACTAAGGGGTTTTTTTCATGGAAACGGCACAAAGTGTTGTCCCCAGGAGGGTGTTGTCGCGTCTTTTAAGTGTCAGTGGGCGTAGCACCTCACTGAGGCCCCTTCGGTCTTCCTCAGTCTTGAATCTTCCTCTCGCTTTCCATCAATCTCTCATCTTACAGTTAAGCTTTCAACTCATGAATTTTTTTTTTTGGTAAAAAAACAGCTCATAATATTTTTGAGCCATTTGGTTGGTTAGATATATTTAGATTATATTTGAATGAATAAATTTGAATTGAAAATTTTAATTTAAAACTTCACATTTAAAATTTATAAATTATAAATTCTTTATGTAGATTATATAAAAAATTTTAATTATAATATTAAAATTCTTTATTTCGATTTTAAGTAAAATTTTAAATTTTATGTTTAAATTTAAAGGCAACTCGAACAACATTAGTAGTCTAATCATGTCAAAGTGATGGTCTAGATAGCTGACTTTCATTAGGATTGGATTGAGATCGAATGACAAACTTCCATCTAGATCATATCGCTGGCAACAACTAAGACTGGATGGTTGACTTCCATGAGGACCGGATTATTAGCACCTATTGGGACAAAAGTGTAAGCGATGACTGAGACTGGATGGCCGACTTTCACTAAAACTGAACCACTAGTGTTGATCGGGACTGGAGTACAGGTGAAGATAAAGATTGGATGACTGCTATTGACAAGGACAAGATTGTTGACCCTAACTAAGATTGGATAGGTTTAAGACAAAAGACAAGTGCTAGCCGTTTGGTCTCAATGGAAGTTGGATGTTAGATCTGATCATCACCTACACCCCTTTCCTAATCGG
>NW_026555687.1:0-53230 GCF_029017545.1 Prosopis cineraria | reverse complement strand
GTAAAAGTAAAACATCTAATTAATTAATTCGAGTAAAAAAGTAAACGTAACTCAAACCTTGGACTAGACATTCACATTTACAAAAGCGCTCACAGTCCTCGTCTATAGTGTAATAAAAAGCAAAAGTATCTCAAGAGGATCAATCTAGACGCAAAGAATTTAAGGGAGTCAAAGAGCATTTCGACATCAGAATACCTTATCAAGTATAAATCCAAAATAGGCAGAAGCGTAGTAAAATACAGATACGAGTCGCTTTTGATTGCAGAGTAAGGAAGAAAATTGAATCCTACACAGCCAAGTAGCTGAGCTGGGCTCTTTATGACACTGAAAGCATAATACTTGTTTCCTAGGAGGCAAGCTTCATTATATCCAAGACAGGCAGGGCGGTGGGGGCAATATAACCCATAAGGGTGTGTTTGGAATAACTCTTTTGGTGGGGTTTGGTGATGAGGCAATTAGGGTTAGGTAGTGATTGCCAAAAACTTTCGCAGAAATGGCGTGGGATAGGGGAGCAACCCATGCTAAATGACCCTCCATCATAGATAGCGTTTCGTGAGGTCCCCTAGCTATCTGCCTCGCCTTTGATATAATATTAATAACCCCTTTGATTTTCGTTTCATGGCACGGAGAATTTAACCAAGCTAAGAACCTTTATTTGTGGGACAAGAGGCCCATACTGTGTTTGCTTCTTGTGACTTTCTTCGCCTCTGCAAAAGATTGCCGACACGTCTGGATGGGTGCGTTTTAAGCTAATCATCTCTCTTTCTGCAGTGTCTGTGTGCAGAATAATTCTGATGGACTCTCTATTTTTAATTGAATCCTGACAGTGGTTGGTGAGAGAGAAAAAAATAGAAGAAAACGACTTCTGTTAAATAGGTTATTAGAATATAATGTGGTCTTCTTGCACATCAGATTCATTCATCCCCTGACTACATCACCCATGCTCGAGAGACTTCTTAGCTGAGAAGAAGAAAATACACAAAAATGTTGCGCTATTGTAGTACAAGCGCAATGAACGCAGAGTTTGAAGGAGCCAGCAAGCAAAACGAGAGGGAAACGGTTAAGATTTATCTTGTAACACATTCAGAAGTGTATTGAGGAAGAGAATCTATGTGACACACATATATGAATCTTTTGCATATAATTAATAAGCTAAGTAATTAATTACGTCGGGTAAGGAATTAATACTCGGTCCCCCCCCCCCCACCAAAAAAAAAAGGAAATAGATGCTTGTAGTTGTATTGTAAGGCTCTAGACATGTGATCTTGCTGCAAATCTCCTTGTTCGATCGGCAGACGCAAGATTGATCAGTAGGAAGAGAAGAGAAGAAAAGAAACTGAAGCTCTGAAAAGGATCAGCTGGCAATGTGAAGCTAATCTGGCATTACATGGCCACGGAAGAACGAGAAAAAGAGGTTACAGGCAAATAAAAACACTACTACAAAAAATACTCTAAGAGAGCACTTATTTTTGTCTTATCAAAGTGCTTCCAGAGCTTCCAAGTGCTTTGTAAACACTCCTATAGATTAAATATACAGGAACACTTTGTAAACACTTCTATAAATCAAATGTACAGGAGCACTTTCATTAAAAGTGCTCTAATAGATTTATTACTGTAAAAAAAAAAAAACATACAAGTACTTTACAAGAGTGCTTTTAAGAAGAGCACTCCCGTATGGTGCTATAGAAGAACGTACTTTTTTTGAATGCTCCTCTATCATATAATTTTGAAAGCGCTCGCTTAATGAGCGTCCTCGTATGTTTAAATTTTTGTTGAATAGTTTATGGCTGCATACCTTTGGTCATAACATAGAGCATAGGCCATAGACATTCTTAAAAGTATTATTTCCCTTTTACTTGAACAAACTTCACCATAAAAACTGAGCGAAAGGAAGGAGAAAATGGAATGAGTTTCGGATGATGAAGAACACCAAATTGGACTACATTAGAACAGGAGAGATTTCTTTTCAATTGCAAAGAATGTAGGTGGAGGGAGGGAAAGAAAAAAATTTGGATGGATTCACATATGTCAAGTGTGGCCCACCAACCTTCCCCTAGACCCTATTATTAAAAAAGTCCAAAAGTCAGAAAAAGACACTTGATAAAGTTATCAATTAAGATCTATTGATGAAATGATATATAAAAGAGTTGGCAATAGCACCATATCATTTATGTTGTCCATTTTATTTAATGGAAAATAAAGTCCTATATATTGTTGTTTAAAGCTTGTAATGAATTGTTTTCCTATGAACCATCGTTAAATTAAAGAACAAAAGAAAAAAACAGAGAGAAATAATGGAACATATAAAAAGACATACTTGATATGAAAGCTTATGTGCATTATAATTGTAGAATCGGAGCAATGATTGATAGAAAGATAATTGAGAGACCATCTTTCATTCCTCAAACTTCGTATAACATATGGGATTAATCTAATTCTGAGAGCAAACATTATATTGACATGTGTGTGATTTACTAATTTCATTTCACTTGGTTTTTGTTATTAAAAAAAATATTGTGGATATCCCTGGTGTAGCTTAGCAGATGAACGTGCTCAATAGGAATGAATTTCAACGTAAGAATGAACTGCAAAGTTTTTATTAAGACATGAAAAGTACTGTGGATATCTCCTAGTATATGTTTGGAATTTTTGTTTTTTGTTTTTATTAAAATGATGATTCATTCATAACCAGATATTACGAACTCAAAGCACCTTTATATGACTATTTCTCTCTCTTTCCTTCTCTTCTTGAATAAAGGAGGGAGGATGGTTTATATGTTTGGAATTTAGATAAAGGATTTATTGCTTGTTTAGATGTATACAGTGGTAGAGCTGGACCTTGAATTAGGAGGTGCAGACTGCAGAATAATATAATTTTAAAAATTAATAATTAAAAAAATAATATTATAATTTTTTAAAATTAATTACATTAGGCAAAAATATAGTAACATAAAAAAATTATGCATATTTTTATTTGGGCAAAATATATTGAATTTTTTTGGCCAAAATATGTTGAGAAGGTTGACATATAATTTAAATTTGAACCCCTAAATTTTTTTATTGAATATCTAGAAAGTTCAAAATATTAAAAATATTGATAAATTTTTCATACTCCATATGTAATTTTCTTCATATGAGATGATGCATTTTGTCCCCACGCCACTGGATGTATATATGCCTCCACTCTTTTACAATCTTCTCCGTTTTTAATACATGACATTTTCCAAAAAAACTATATTTGATATAATATATAAGATATTAATTAGTTTTTATATATTTTTAAACTATATTCATATTTCATTTTTTTTAATAAAATGATGCACACAATTATGTAACGAATTCCGTAAGTGTACGAGTCATAAAAATAGTACGCGATAAATCAAAATCGATCTCACAAAAAATCAAGTTAATTGGTAATTAGGCAACAAATTTTTCATTTTCATTTAAATCAAGCAAAACAAAATTTAGATTTAATATTGCAAAATAAGGAATTAAAATTATATGAATACACTAAAATTAAAATTCCAACAACTACAAATAGTCAAGGCAATCTAGGGTATTAATAAATTTACTTGAACTACAAATAGTCAAAGCATGTAATTTCTCAAATAAATTTACTTAATATTAATTTATTAATCTAGAGTATTAATAAAAATAATTATCTTTTGATTAATTACACCGCTCTCTTGAACTAATATGCTATTCCCAACACAATTACTCAAGAGACAAAAATGCATAAATCTACTTTAATGTGATTATATAGGTCCAATAGGTATATTCCTATCTTATTGACAAATTAGAATAAATTTTAATCTCACATTACTCAATCTAATGGTCTAATACAGATATTTCTTTTCCAAGGCAAAACCAAAACCCCTAAATTCACACTCAATGATGGTCAAGCATTAAGTAGACAAATAAATACAAGAATAAGTAAACAAAACTAATATTAAGCTGAAGTAAATGGTTCAAACATGTTCAAGTTAATAACCACCCTAGATTAAGAGAAAAGCAACCACACATGGCTTTCATGACAACAAAATTAATAATATATAAAGCAAAGTAAAGAGAAGGAAAATAAAAGCTTAATCAAAATAATCTTCAGCGAAATCCTTAATTTTCTATTAAACTCAAGCTTCTCCAATTTTTTTTTTACTCTTTTTTTTCTTCCTAGATGTTTTGCAATTGTTGGAGGTGAAAAATACACGAAAATGAGGTGGCCAAGCTCTAAAAGTTCTCTGACAATTAAAATTATACATTTTATTAAAATTGCGCTTCGCTACAACGAACATGGCTTGTTCAAATTTAATTCCTTGAACTCTGAAATTTTTTCTTTGAACCCTTAAATTGAGCCTCTCTACATACATAAAATTCAAAATTAATGCTAGAATTAGTCCACTAACTTTTAACATATTTTCAAGCTCATTTTCATACATATTCATTCACTTACTCATATTTTTACTAACAAAATTTAAATAAATAACTTCTAATTATATTAAAAATATCAATAAATTTAATAAAATATTAAAAGTCATCATAAAATGTCACTGGAATTTAAATGGTCACTATTAAAATATTTAATAATATAACTAAAAAAATTTACAATTTTTTAAAAAGTTAATATTTCAACAAACTTGTTTTGGTAACCGTAAAATAAGTATAAATATCCTGTATTATGAGCATGAAGGATTTTTCTTCTTTTTTTTGGCCAAAAGGAGGGTGTATTGTAAATTGGAGTATTGTTTCTTAATATTATTATTGATATTGATTTTTTTTTCACAAAAAACAAGAAATCATTATAATTGAAATAAAAAAATGTAAGGGCATCCATTCGCAGGTGTCCGTCACGTTGACCCCACTCCTAGTGACGATTTCCCAAACAGCCAGTTGATTGGCATTTTACCGTTGAAGCGGGGCTAAATTTCAAAAAGGACCCATCTTTCTCCAACGGCTACTACACGCTCAATGTCTACATTCAAGAACTTCTCCACGACAAACCATAAATCTTGCCACCAAATTTCCAGAAACTCCATGAAAGTTTTGCTACTAATTAAATTCGCCATCAGATTTCAGGATTTCAGTCATTAATGGCTTCTTCTACGCCTCCTTATCATCGTTCCGACAAGTCTCGAACCAAATCCTCCTCTCGCCTGGCCCGGATTGGTGATAAAGCAAGCCAAGAGCCTCTACGTATTTCTCTTGACCTCGTTCCATCTCCCACCAAATCCCTGTCACCTTCTGCCTTATCTCTTAAATCTCCTCCTTCACTTCCCATCAAAGAACTCCTCCTCCTTCCACCTTCGCCTCGTAGAAGGTCTAAGACCCGCCTAGCTGATCGGCTTGAAATGGCCGAAGAATATGTGGAACCTGTTGGGTTACATAGGCGCTGCAAAAGTAGAGGAGCCCAAATGGGTTTGCTGGCATCCCCGAGGAATTCCCGGAGGTCAAGGAGGCGATCGGAGCTTGAGATTCGAGAAGAGAAAGATACGGGATTGGCAGATGAGATTGGAAAGCCAAGGAAAAGAAGGCACAGTGGGCGATCTAAGGAAAAGAAGGAGAAACTGAGTTTGGTCCCCTACGTACCAGCTTCGAGTTCTTCTCCAAGTAGGTCTAAATGATTTTTTATCTATGTACTTCAGATTTCAAGTTATAAACATATCGGACATAGCAGTTAATATGCGCGTGTCTGCTTTCTCTCTTCTTTTCTGCGTGGTTTGTTGTTCAGAACCTGAGGGAGAAAATGGAGGTAATCTAGATCGTATTGGACAGCTCACAACTGATTTGATTATGTGGAAAGATGTATCAAAGTCAACCCTATGGTTCGGCTTCGGCGTCCTCTGTTTCTTATCATCTTGCTTTACTACTGGTCTGAACTTGAGGTTGGCAACCTTCCTCTCTGCTTTGTTTTGTTTTTCCCCCCTCCAGTTTCTCCACTTTCCAATCAAGTAGAGAAAAGTCTAAGACATTCTTAAACTTGTCATTCCAGCGTTTTCTCAGCCATGTCACATCTAGCAATTCTATATCTGGGTGTTTCTTTCATCTCCAACTCAATTTGTCAAAGGTGAAAGCTTCCAACTTGTATAGTTATCCGGCAAAGTCCAAACTATCCTTGTTTGAATGTGTTCTAAATCTTCAAAATTTGTATTTCAGAAACCAGATCAAAAAGAAAGGCGAAGTCAAGCTGAAAGAAGTTGACATTTTACGTCTCGCAAAATTGATTCTTCCCACTTTAAATCTTGCAATTTCAAAGATACGAGAGATTTTCTCAGGGGAACCATCCATGACCCTAAAAGTAGTCCCCAAGGCCAATCTTTCAGTTTCAAAATCATGTCTTAAACTGCTCAATATGTTAAAACAACTGGTCTTTAATGGATGCAGGTAGTTCCTTTCCTTCTTCTAGGAGCAGAGTATGGCCACCTTCTTACAATTTGGAGGCTGTGTGCCATTGGTGAGTACCTAATGAACTCCATGGCCAATTTGCTGAGAAAATGAAACAGCAATTATCATGTTTGCATTCATACATGAGTTCCGTCAACAAATATCTTAGCTTTTCTGCGATATGGATTCACAGGATTTTTTGTCAGCTTCAGTGTCCCAAAGCTTTATTCTTGCTACTCTGCTCAGATAAACCAGAGAGGTAGTCCTCCTGCTTAGAGGAAATAATATAGGTCTTTCCCAATTTTCGATACTTGACTAATAATTTACAAAAAAAAAAAAACTGCGGTGCAGCTGAATGCTTCAAATTGCGGTTGATGGACACATGGAATGGTTGTACTCACAAGAAGTTAGTGGTAGTATCGGCTGTCACGGTCTTCTGGAATCTATCATGTATGAAGACCCGAATCATCACAGGTAATTCCGAGCCAGAGATTTGACTGTAATTTATTGCACCACGGATAGTTGGGTCAGCTACACTAATCAAAGTCCAAACACCACGTCACTCGTTCATATCCGCCTGCAAAAGGTTGCATGACTTATTATCTTAAAAAATGTACAGAAATAAGCCATTTTGCTTAAATTAAAATCAATATTTAGCTGGGCCAAAAATGTTGGCTGCTAATTCAACCTTTTTTTTTTTTTTTACTCGGATTATCATAACTCTGGAAGTCGATTCTTACGATACGATACTCCTTGCTTTGCAGCATTTATAGCGCTCGTAATATTTAGATATTTTCGGCAACATGTAGTGCAAGAAGTAGAAGATGGGGAAGACGTAGGAGAGAAGGAACAACAGCAAGCCTTGGTGGTGGCAGAAACAGAGGAAAAGGAACAGCAGCGAGCGATAGTGGTGGCAGAAACAGAGGAAAAGGAACAGAAACCGCAGCAATAAGTCTTTTGCTGCCAATACTAGCACTTACCTATATGCTGACACTTAACACACCAATAAGTATGTTATAGATATACATGGAACCTTTCTTAGTAGTTCGGTGAAAGGGTTGAAAGTGTTTTGGCCTATGTTCAATATTTTTTCGCCATGTATAATTTAGAAGTATATTTTGGTTGGTTATCGATGTGCACAAATACTTCCAATATGCAAGGAAAAATCAATCCACTTGACTTCACAATTTATCAACGTTTTAAATTGACTTGACTTATTCACAGTCAGGGACATGAATGAGCATATTACCACTGAGTATAATAGTTGCAACATTTCAGAATAACAAGATTTACCTGCACTGAAATTTGTTAGGGATAGCTAAAATAACTAGCTGGAATCCTCTAACTATCGTTGATTATTATTTAATGTTCAGATGCAACACTAGAACTTGCTCTTCTCCTTTCTCCAAATATTTTGAATAGTCACTTGGTCGAGAAGGGGAAAAATTATGTTAAATGAACCTTGCTGAATGCTGGAATTTTCTGAATTCCAGTCTGCATCATTTCTTTCCTAATATCAGCAGCATGATCCCATCTTTCCTTATCTGCGTTGATGCTTGATAATAATACATATCGGCCGCAATGTTGAGTCTGCAACTCAAGCAGCCTTCTTCCTATTTCTTCTCCAAGGTCTATAGCTCCATGAATTCTACAAGCACTCAATAGAGCCAATAGAACAGATGTATCAGGCTTACAAGGCATATTATTTATGATATCAGCTGCTTCCTCCAAATGCCCTGCTTTTCCCAAAAGATCAACCACACACCCATAGTGCTCCATTAATGGTACTACTTTATAGTAATTTGACATTGACCGAAACAAGTACAATCCTTCTTTAACAAGTCTTCCACGAGAACAAGCGGTAAGAACTGCTACAAAGGTGATACTATTTGGTCGGAGCCCTTCAGCCTTCATATCTTCAAACATACTGAGAGCCTCCTTCTCTCTACCATTTGAAGCTAGTGAAGAAATCATCGCATTCCAAGTGCAGACCTCTCTAACATCCAAACAGTTAAAGACATTCAAGGCATAATTGAGGCAACCCATCTTCCCATAAACATCTACTAGTGAAGTTCCCACAAAAACACCCAAGTTGATTTCATTAACTAGGGTGTATCCATGTACCTGTTTTGCACAATTGAGTGCTGCTTTGCCATCAAGATTGGCACAGGATGAAAGGACACCCACATATGTAGCCTCGTTTGGCTTGACCAAATGATCCAAGACATCCCTGTGAGCCATCATCTTCGCAAAAAACTGAATAGCCTTGCCAAATTTTGCATTCCTTGCAAACCCGTTTATCATAGTTGACCAAGAAATAACATCCCGCTTGCACACGTGTTTGAAGAGTGAATTAGCAGACTCCATATTCCCATTTGTACAGAAAGCATGTAGCATTGCATTACATGCCACAGTGCAAATATGAGGAATTTCATTGAACACCTTACAAGCATCAGCTAAATTGTAATTACCCGCATAGAGAGCAATGAAAGTGGTTTGTACAAATGGGTCACATAGAACACCTCGCTTGATCACTTGAGCGTGGAGTACTCTTACCAAAGAAGGCGAGTGAGAAGCAGCTTTGATGAGGGGCGGAAACGTGTGGTCGTTTGGCAGGACTTGGCTAGCAAGCATGTGAGTGAAAAGAAGAAGAGCCTTGTGAGAGAGTCCAGAAATGTATTGAGCTCTGATCAAGGCGTTGTATAAGAGGGTGCTCGTCCATTTTAGATGTGACGGTGTATTGGAGTGATGGAGGAGGTGACCACTGGTGATTACAAGGGAATGGATTTGGGAGACCAATCTGGAGTGCTTGATGAAGCGTTGCAGAAGTGTAAGCAAAAACTTAGGTGAGTGAGTCATAAGAGCCACTTTGCATTCATCAAGCTTTGATTCTCTTCCAAGGGCAACGATTGTCACACTCCAAAAATATAAGTGTGACCAGCCGGAATATGAGATAACCCATATTCTTTAAGCCTTAAAACATTGAGAAACCCGGACATAATAATTACAAGAACACCAATATCATGATTCATATATATATAAGCCATAGATTCTTGTACACAGAATATGAAGCTCATTGTAGAAATTTTAGCAAGATCTCATCTATAAATTAAACTTTTCAAAAATTCTACAATAGCCTAAATAGACGAGTACAACTTGCATAACTCTACTCCATGACAGTATATAATTAAGAGAAAACATAATCTTTGGTCCCTATAGTTTCATTGGATTTTGCTTTTAGTTTTTGTAGTTTTTTTCCAGTGTTTTCAGTTCCTAACTAAAACTACTGAAAAATAAAAATTATAGGGACCTGAAAAACAAATGTCACCCAATCTTTCTGAAACTATAGAGATTGAAAACACTGAAAAAAAACTATAGAGACTAAAAGCAGAATTTGATGAAACTATAAGAACCAAAGATTATGGGGCCATTTAAAATTGTTTTTATTTCATTGTTTTGAAAATTGGTGTTTTGTAAAACATGTTCTGAGAACAAAAAAAATAATGAAAATATGTGTTTTTCTTATTCTCCTTTATTCTTCAGAACAATAATCCTAGAACACCTGAAAGTTATTTCCATTTTTTTGTTCTCCAAAACAATATTTTATTTTATTTTATTTTATTTTTTTGTTTTCTAAAACACTTTTTGAAAACACATTACCAAACAAATTTTTTTCTTTTTCTATTATGAAGAATAGAAAATTATTCCCAAAACTGGCCTTATATTTTCCCAGTAATCAATATGCAAAAGAAGACATAGATCCTACCAATAGACTATGAACTACAGCCCCACCTACATGCTAACTTAAACTATGATCCTGTCAGGCTTAGGGACATCCCTCTCATCTTACTTACTTTAATATGCTTCAAGATTCAATTCAGTGACATCAAGTTTTATAGTCTCCAAATCACCATAATATATTTAAGCATCAAGCATCATTGTTCAAGTTTCATCAAGTATCATTCTACATACTCATCTTCTCAACACATCAATTTCCTTTCTCAAACGTTCCATCAAACATTTGGTATGCATTCCAAAAGCTAACACAAGAATAGGTAAATTTAGTCCTTGAATTTCCAATCAATCGTGTCTGCAACGTCATTATAAGGTCACTAAACTTTCTTATCTTAATTCCAAGAGAGATTTAAATTGAAAATCGATTCAAACATGACTCAAATTCTTCCTCTTCCCTCAACAAGAGCTAAAAAATAACGAATAGGAATGCTTACCAAAATTAAACTCCTTGTCTTGTCAATTTCAGTTTACATTAAACTCCTACTCCACTCATAGCCACTGCCACAACAAGGAAAACGAAGCTCTATCCTTAAACCTCCCACGACACGCACAAAGCAGGTAAAAGGAGGAAGAAGGTCCACATACCCTCATCACACCATCGTCACAGAGGAAGGAGGAGGGAAGCTCGACGATTACGCGCCCACAGCAGCGGCGCACGAAAGCTCACACACACCCCGGTGACGGAAAGGAGAAGAACGACGACGCTGAGCAAGGACGGAGGAGTTCGAACACGGTGAAGAGGCTTCCAGAAATCATTACCCTTCCTTCTACATTTCTTTCTTCGTTCAATTCTGCCGAACTTGAGAAAACAGGGCGGGAAAAGGGGTTTTATTTGGGGAAGAGACAGAGCAACTAAAACTCCTAATGGCAGTGTTAAGTCCATATATGATAGAGCAGAGCACATCTCTACATTAAAATGTTAATCGGAAATAAAATTATTATTACAAGTATTTATTTATTTTTGGATACTAGTATTTATATTTATTTATTTCTATTTTTGGACCATTAGACTAATGGGTCCTCCACCAGAGGTGGTGATGGAAACTCACAAGTCATAATTGGTTGTCCGAGAATGATGAACCGGAAAAGAAATTAGCGGCTCCGATTAGACATTCTTAATGACAAAAGAGAAATTCAGAAAAGATAATCTGCTCTATGTATTGAATACAGGTTCTTGATTAACCAAGAACGAATTTGATCTTCGTGGTGAGAAAATTAAGGATTGCTGACAGATATTAGAGGACGGCGCCATCTATTTGCAGGAAGTCCGCTGTTTCAGAGTACTCTACGTGATTTGTTTTGGGCTTATCCCCAGGTCAAGGTAATGTTTGATGCCTGGCCTGGTACTAGGAACTTGGAACTGGAAGTTGGAAGGCCTCCCAAGCAAAAAACGGTGTGAACTCGTGAAGTTTATACTCGAAACTATTAACAGCTCCAAATTAATTTTCCAGAAGAAGAACAAGAGTTATGACTTTAGAGTCTTTGAGAATTGGAGATTGTTAGTAGTTACAGTCCACTTCGGTGATTTCACACAGTGTAGTAAGGATTATTGAACAATAAAAAAAGCTAATATTCTTATTCGTCAGGGATATTATTTTTTATACTAAAATAATCTATTTTTTAAAAATACAGGGTCACAAAAAAATTGTGCAAAAAATAAAAAGTCACGTCATATTAAAAATCATTAGGTTTCTACATTCTAAAATGGGTCATTGTAAATAACAATATTAAAATTATCTTTAAGTGCCTGATGAGTAAGGAAAGGCACACCTATTCGCTTTTCTAAATAGATAATCAAACGTGATAATTTAATCTCTCATAAAAAAATTTCTAATTTTGTTAATGATCTCAAGAAGGGAGTGATTCTTGCAGAAATTATGTTAGATGAGTAACAGAGCTTTTAAAGAGTCAGAATATATATGAATTATGGTAAGTTTAGCATTACAACAAAGCTTGATTCTTTTCAAGATACCTAAGATTTTGGCAATTATGCTTGGATGATATTCGGGATATTTGGAAAAGCCCTTAATCCAATTCCCTTGATTGTCGTGTATGAGGCCTTTGCAAACACCAGCCCTATTGATATTAGTTGCACTGTTGATGTTGAGTCAGACCTAACCTGCTTTAGGGGTTTCCATCTAGTTTTAAATCTTTCACTTCTCTTCCTCAGGAGATTAGTTATACGTTAGAGTTTGAAGTCATTTAGAATTTGTTGGATGGAGTAGAAAGCAATATTAGTTTCTTTATGATCTTTTTCAGAGAATATTAAGTTGTATTTGTTTTTTCATATGTTTCAAGAGACTTGAGTAAATAATATTTGTTAAGGTGTTCTTCTTGTTTTTGAGTTCCCAACATCATTTTTTGCATTTTAAATTATTCAATTTTGCACAAATAAAGAAAAGAAAGTGTTAATCTTAAAAGGATTAATTATTTTTTAATATTAAAATATTTTATGTGAGTTGAATCTTAGAATAGGATAAGTCTTGTGATTTTAAAATTATTTTTAGAAATACTTTCATATTATCAATTAACGAATTTTTTGCACTAATTATATAGTCGTGTTGTGCTCCGTAAGTGCATGAGCCGTGATAAATAATATAAAATAAGTAAAGTATTATTCTTATAAAGATTTGAATTAAAAATATAGTTAAACAAAAGGTATTGTAAATTTAATTTAGTTGAGCGAATTTAAAACACGATTGATTTTTAAAAGATAAATTAAATGTGTAAAAAAGTATGAAAATATATAAAAGAAATTAATTCAAGACCTTTTAAAAGTAATTAGGTCTAGAATTATTATTTTTTTCATTTATACTTCAAGAACACTCAATCCACCCCTAATATATTTTGCTCTTAATGATGTTACCCACAAGTGTTCTCTCAAATCTCCAAGTAGGTGTTGAGTTTAATTAATCATTTAATATCTTAATTAACTAATTAAACTTCAATTTTTCATGCAAATCCTATGTGATTTTGTGAGGTTAATGAATGTATCCTTATCTTATTAACAAAACTATCCTTTTAACTTACAAATTTTAAATTTTCATACAATTTAACCCAAGTTCTACACTTAACCTAACTCTATTGAGCATTAATCAAGTGAACCTAACAATTTAGTTGATGGCCAATTAATTATAAGCATTAAGTATGGAGTAAAATTAACATAATCACATCGCTAATCGCAAATACAAAGGGAGAATGAGTATTTAATCCATATAAAAGGTTTAAAATAATCTTAAAATTAAGGATTTAGCTACAAATATTTATAAAACCTATGAGAAAATACAAATATATTAGCATGAACATTGAACAAAAAGAAAGGAAGGAGAGCGAGGAAGAAGAATCAAGATATGAAGCCAAAATCTCTTCTAATTTTTAAACCCAAGTTCAACCTCCACCAAAATCCATGCCTTGATGCACTCAAAACTTTAAAATTTTTTCAAGAAGTCCAAAATGTCAGCCAATATTGAGAATGGATCATATACAATCCAAAATCCTAATTTTATTAGACAAATAAAATGCTTAATTTTGCTACTATGACTTTGGAACAACTTTGTTTTGTTCTTTCAGTTAATGAAACTTATCATTTTTTTTACTTGATTTCTCCATTCAAAAGCTTTCAAAAAGCATCAATAAAAGTCCAAAAATGCATCTAATCAAACTTTAAATCAAAATAACAAAAAATTAACTAAAAAGCATTGAATTAAAAATAAATGTACAAAAAATATATATAATTGTGTCAAAATATATTAGAAACTAAAAAAATATGCTCAAATAATATGAAATTTTAGAGATTATCAAGTTGCAATGAGATTCATTATCAAAAGTCTTTTTTGTTTTTTCCCGCCTGCATTATCAAATTTCTTATCTGTACATAGGCCGCAGTCAACATTATTATTATTATTTTCTTGGGTCAAAGTAGCCAACATTATTCATTGATCGACATACATTTAAAAAAAAAACATCAGGTGAGTTAATTATTTGGGAGTAGTATTTGTAAATTAATACTCACTCCGATTCTAAATGCTGGAGATTAAGAGGACAGTGATGAAGAGAGATCAGTAGGAAAATGATAAAAATAAATGCAGAGATGAATAATCTTATAAATGGAATAACTTTACAGTAGTTGACCGTGAATTGAAATAATTTCATGGGAATATTGCATATTGAGAATGCCAAGATATATATGAAGACTATATGGTTTATGAATGTATATAATTCGCCTAATAACTCTCTTTCCCTGTACACAAAAAAATATGAGACATGATATATATATATATATATATATATTCATATATAGATCAGTTGCCGGTGCGGCAGCCTTCAGCAGATTCGCAGCCTCGGTTGTAAGGATTAGCAAGAGGCAAGTTGCATTGTGAGCGCGATCTGGGTCCGCATCCCGTTGCTGTGTCCCGAGTCACCGCCCCATAATTGATGTAATTTCCCTCAGCCCCGCTCATCAGCACTCCCATTATCACCACCACACATATCATCGCTCCCATCATTTCCCTTGACGCCATCCCCTTCTTCTTCCCCTTCTTCTTACAATGATCTCTTCACTCTAATTTCCTGCCTCCAGATTTCCTTCCTTATATAATCATATTCTAACGTAAAACAAGTTCAATCCTGTGGTGTCCGTCCCCATCTCTCCTCCTCCATTCTGACCCGGTCCTCCCTCCTAAACATAACCTTTGGACTTGCATGGCTAAACGGTCTGAGATTTTGAACAAAAAGTTAGGACCTTGATTAGCCAAAGAAGGACTTCTAATTTAATCTTTATTGATGAGAAGATTTACTTTTTCTTAAAATCAAAAGTTACATTACAGAAACTCTCCCGTCTATTTTCAAGCGTCTATTTTAATCCATCTGGCCATAATGGAATTTAAGATAATATTTTACCCATGGCAATCCATATACAATATCTTACAGGGCAATCTTAACCACATGTGACATCCCCTTATGGCATTTGCATGATAAGTGGGGATACACACATTCAAGTTTTAAATGACAAACGAAGGTGGATATATAAGTTGGAGGTATGATGACCAGTGGAGGTCCGCGATGAGTTTAGTTGTTCAATTTGAAGACCATGCACGGAAGGTGGTCATGCAAGAGGCCAAGAAGCGTTAATATTCAGCTCAATTCAACCATAAAAGCCAGTACTGTTGCGTGCCCTCGATCTCTTAGTTTAATTACGGTCCAATTGTTTTTTTAATCTGTTTTAAGGTTTAATGGGCTGATCTTTCAATTTATTTAATTAGAAATCCTAATTAGTCTTCTAGCTTGTCTATAAATTTTGTAATACAATTTTTTTTTAATAAAGTCACGGGACAAAATTGTCTTTTTATTTGACGTTTTAATTAAGTGTCTAATAACTATCAGTTTAATCAAGTACGCTAGTAAGGTTTCAATCAGGGTTTTCTTGACTTAATTTTTAGTTAGGTCTTCAACAGTCTAATATAGGATAGAAGTCTAGTTAATTAAGGGTTCTTTGCTTATTTTAAGAAGGCGTCAATTGTAACCTTTATTTTCAATGGATGAGTGATGTTTGGATTTCTTTTGTGATCGAGTTTATTTTTTTGTGCTTTTGTGTTATTAATCGAATGTATTTTGGTTTTATCGAGACTTATATACTTTAAATATATATAGTTAAATTAAAGTTGTAAAACATCAGTTTTCTTGCAATCCAAATTTGTTTATCATGATCATCTCAACTCGTGGATGCCACTTCCAGCACCTCAAAAGTCGTTTCAGGATTAACTTTCATATTATTAAAAAGTTGTTTGGCTTTCAAATGCTATTTTTCAAAAGTCCATTGAACAATAAAAAAAAAAAGCAGGATTCCAATTTTTCAAAAGCTAGTGAAGGTTGGTTTTGAGTTTCAAGAGTGGACTTTTGTGTAATTTCAAATCCGATCACCCTTTGCTCCCATATTATTATACCCTGTGAATTCTGGCCACCCTTCTCGTTGTCCATGACCTGGTACCGACCATGCAAATCTCCTCCCTTGCATCCTTGATCCTCCAGGTTTTTCTATGCCAAGCTAGACTGTATTTTCTTGGTTTAATTTTAAGATAGGTTTTTAGTGGGTTAATTTACATCACCATTCATATGTCGACATTGACTCGCTAATTTTTTTTTTAAAATATTAAAACGTGATTTCCTAGCATAAATGTTTATCTAGTGATATTTTTAACTTATTTTTTCAACGTTTTAACTGTCATGCATGTCTTTCACTTTGTTGAGGTTTAATTTAGGAAAAATAGCCCTAAAATACCAGACCACAAATTTATTTGTGGTGAGGAACCTGAGAATTAGAGAAGGATTAAAGTCCTACGGTGGCATTAAACGGACTAAGCTTCACCGAATTCTCTCCCTCTTTGTCCCCTTCAACCCATCCCTATGATCGATTTTTCGCAGCATTCTGGCCAATCATGATTCCAACAACAATAGTGGTGATTGTGAGTGAAGTGAGGTCGATGACTGGTGACTCTCAGCCACCTATCTCCAACACTTATCTCAATCGTGCACCGTCTACTCTAAATTCTTTTAAACCTTAAAATCCTCGCTACTTCAATCATCATCCTTCATCATCCTTGCCAGTTGAGGACTTGTGGCTTCCACTCTGCAGTCTTCTCTACTCGATTCATCCTTCTCTATCTTCACTTCGTGGCTTTGTGCTCATGGTTCTTCTCTATCTTCACCTGGTCAGGTAATCCTTCTCCCTCTCCCAAGTCCCAATCTTGGAAATCTGGATATCCTATAGTTGTGTAGGCATCAACCGGGCATTTAAATTGGTATGGGTTATTAGTTAACGCTGCTGAACTTAGGAGGTCATCCAATTCATTATATTGTAATTATATTTCTCAAATTTTGATTGAATTCGTTGTGTGCATAATTTTACAGTGGAGTGTACTCCGGAGCTACTCTATGTATGGCTGGGTCTAGTAATTAGCATGGACTGTGGAGTATTGATCATACTTTGATAATTGAGCAGGACTTTTTCAACCTAGGAAGTAAAGAGGAAAATGAAAAGCTTGAATTTCGATTTTTTTCATGTTAATCAGTCTTCAAAAGTTTTGAGCTTGTGAACAAGAAGATCAACAGAGTTTTATGCATGTTTAGACTTTAAGATTTATATGGAATGCGGATATCAATAATCATAATTTTGGAATGATGTTGATTATTGGCCAGCTTAGGTCAAACAATGTTAACTAGAAAGTTGCTTATTTGCTGTGTATGTTTGACTATGAAAAATGATCATGTTCTCTTTCAATTATTTTGTATTGGTTGGCTTCAGGAAAGAAGTAACTTGAATCGGCATTGTAGCTGATGAACTTGGAATGCTTGTCAATTGTTTTGTCTCAATTGTTAATTTATCTCCTTTCCATGTGCTGTCCTCATCTTAAATTATTTTAGCATGACTCGTCTTTCATCTTGCTTTTTTGAAATGATCAGGAATACAGTTTGCTCTTGACTATAAGGAGAGAGCAGCATATGCATGATTTTTATGATGCATATAGCCCCTGTAATGATGCTGCAATGCAGAAGAAAATGCTATCTCTAGCAAATCTTGAAGGAAACCTTGAAATTGTAAATTTGAAATTGTCATGGTTATTAGAAAGATTGATCCTGTGTTGGAAGAGTTGTTGCAATGCAGAAGAAAGATTGGTCTTGTAAAGGATGCTTATGTTGTATTGGCAAAATGGACACTAGGGGCAAGAAACTTGCAAGTACAAGATTTTTTGATGTTGGGATGTTTGAAGGATCACTTGGAGTGATTTCTACATTTCCTACATTAAAGGCTATGCATAGGAGTTGCAACTTCGGTGGAAAAGAGAGGAGGAGGACATTTTAAGGAATTGAAATAAGGTTCTAAAAAGAATTTCATTGAATTATATTCTCAAAGATTGTATAGATGATATTTTGTGAAGATTGTATAGATGATTTTTTTTCCAAGTTTTATCTCCTATGGATGAATCATTTTTCCTATGATTATGTGTATCATATATTATCTTGTTTTGAGGTGATTATTATATTTTCAAGAAATGTAAGAACATATTATTGTTTAATAATAAATGAAGTTGTTAGTGTTCATTTATTTTTCTTTATGCTTTAAATTGGAGTTGGAAGCTTTAATTTGGTACTAAAAACACAATTGGAATTGCAAAAAAAAAAAAGGCCTTATTGCACAACAAGAGGAGCAAGAGATTGGAAATATCTGCACTAATAATGTTGAAAGTGTAAAACTTTTTGAATATTCATGGGTATTTTCATGAAAAATAAGTAAATTTTTAAAATAATCATTTATGTTTTTAGAATATTCATTAGTGTTTTCATGAAAAACAAGAAAATTGTCATAATGTTAATTTACATTTTCAGAATATTTATATGTATTTTCATGAAAAATGAGCAAATTTTCAAGAATAACCATTTGCATTTTTAGAATATTATTTGGTTCTTTCATGAAAAAAGGGAAAAAATTTCAAAATATACATTTGTGATATTTTGAACACAATATTGGTGCAAATATTCAAACCTCAAGTTTTAAGCCACATTATGTTCATTTTAAATATCTTGAAAATGTAATTTTTTTTATTTATTCGAATAATCATTTTAGATATCTTAAAAATTTATATTTGGTGTCATGTTTTAGGACTATATATAAGTATCTTCAATCATATGTGACTTTTCTGTTTCATGACATGCAATCATCTTTTAAGAAAATACAATTTTTATTTCATTTATTTGAATAAGTAAAAGTGGCATTTGAATATATGCTTCCAACATGCTTTCAAGATTAATAAATTACCATTGAAGAATCTTATTTGATATATTGACACCAAATGACCTTGTATTAAGTGTTGAGATGAAATTACTGATAGCAAAAGATCTTGTATAAAATATCGATAACAAATCATGTTGCTCTATTTTTTTTCTTTTTTTTACTACAAGGGCATTTATGTCATTTAGTTCTTAAAAATTAATGCCAACAAAGGACCCAATTTCAGAATCTAACTCAATTCCTTCTTAGCAAATAAATATGTGGTGAGGTTTTTTTGGACAATTTTTCCTTTAATTTATTAATTATCTTTTTTTTTCGATTGGAAAGATGTAATGAATATATGCAAGGTAAGCAAGAGAGGAAGAGAGAGTAGGAAAATGATAAAGAAAAAAAAACAAAGGAATGAAGGGAAAAATTAGACAAGTTTAGAGATTGGCATTAATGAAAGAGAATAGTACATTGGCACAAGATAGGGAACATGGCATGTTATGTATATATGAGTTAAACGCAATGAGTGTGAGAAAATGTTACCATGACCCATGACCTTTCACCGCTCCCATTATTCCTCTCCACTTTCCCATCTCTTTCTTTGTTTCTTCCTTTAATTTCCTTCCCTCTCTCCGTCTCTCATTTATCTGCTTCTCCTCCATCCTAAATCAAGATATTCCTCTTTATATCAATGGTGTCCCATTCATTATCACTTTACCCCTCCTTCCACTGCAAGTCACATTCATATTTTATCATCCGTTTCTCGTTTTTATCTCCGTTAAATATTCATGTAAATTATTCAAATTTTAATTTCTTCAACTTTTTACTCTTTCTTTCTTAATTAGTAGCGAACTTCAAAGTTTATTCAATTTCATGGCAGTGTTAATCTATTTTAATTTTTTATTGATTTCAGAAAAAAATTATAAATAACTCAAACTTCAAGTGATTTTTCTTGACGTCCATGTCGGGAGCTTTTTCATATGCGTGCACCTTGTTTTCACCTTATTTTTGTCTTTCAATGCATGTGTTCCTGCAAAGTTGTACTCCCTCTTGTATTATTTATAAAGCAGAAAGGTAAGTTTTTTTTTCATATTTATATGTCACATTATTAAATTTTTATAATAAATTTCCTCATTTGATCTTATAGAGTTATGGAGAAAGAAAATATAAGTTGCTAAAATATTTATATTTAATGAGGACAAAGTTAATAAATTATTAAAATTTTTAGATAAAATTAATAATGAAATTAAGATTTTTTTTTTGGTTTTGGTAAATATATGTGTGAAGTGATTTATACATAAGACGAAAAGAATACTCCCTCTGATCTAAAATATAAGTATTTCCTCAAAGCTAATCTTGTTTCAAAATATAAGCAACCCAGCATATGAAGAAAAAAAAAATTTCTTTTTACCCCTTGTACTGATTAACATAAATATTTATGTAAATCTATCTCTCACTCATCATAGAGTGCCTTGATAGTTGGGATTAGGGGTAAAAAAATAATATATATTTTTATGAGAGTAAAGACTTTATTGATATGCAATTTTTTTTAAATCTACTTATATTTTGAACTAGAAAAAAATATCTTGCAATTCAACTTCTCTCTCCTGCGTGATTTAGGACTTTTTTTTTTTTTATAGAATCGTTTCATTTTTCAAAGAACAAGTTATGCATAAATCCTAAATAAAGGATTCGTCCTACAGATAAATATCACAAATTTATAAAAAAAAAATACAATCAAATTAATAGAGACCTAATTGTAATTTGTCATGACTGTAAAAAAGCTATACCGCTCCACTTTTAGACACGTTGAGCTCTAAATTACAAATTTATATATAAAAATTATAATATTTCAATTGTAAATTTATGAGGAGCTGTTGTAAATACACAACTTAATCCCATGAAAATGATATTTACAACAAAAATATTGTAAATTACATCTAAAATATAATAATTTACAATTGAACATGTTTAGAGTTGGGATGCTGTGCTCTTTTCACATTCATAAGATCACTGCGACAAAGTCTGGAGGAATTAGGACTTGACTATCTTTCTACAAATTTAGAGGACTTATTTATATTATATTATTTATTTGTTACTTAATTGGTGTATTTTCTTGATCGATTTTGATTTGTTTCTCTACCTCTTATTTTACTTAAATAATTATTTCTAATTTTACCTTTTTTAATCTAATTTTATTTGGTTGGGATTGAATTATTCAATAATTATCAATTTTCATTAATGTTAATATTCTCTCATGTAAAAAAAAATGAAAACCCGACTTAGAAATAGAAAGATAAAAAAACGACTTACATGGGCTCATTAGTCATTACATGTGATTTTTTTGTTTTGCGCAAATTATAAATATTCTACGCGACCTGGAATTATTGTATCTCATAGAATACAGATATGACAACTGATGCCATGAGATTACTACATCCAATAATTTCTTGATGAGGATTTAATTAAATTTTAAAATGTTACCCACTTTGTTTAGGGTCAGAAAATATTTCCCACTTTATAAAAAAAGAAAAAAAGAAAATATTTCCCGCTATTATTTTTTGGCCAACAATTTCCCGTTTCTGTTTCCGTTTCATTCAAATGGTTCAATCGCTGAAAGCCCTCGAGTCCTTAACGTGGGTTGGTAATGCATCAAAATTTCGTTAAAATTAATTTGTTAGTAATGGTGGTGAGTCTTTTCTTTTGTACGTGAATTATGGGATTATGTTCTACTATTCCTTCTATAGTAAAACTGTAAAAGGAATGGTACATTTCCATTTTAGGAAAATGAAGGGGGTGACAATGCATTTTATTCTTACATAAAATGTGATATATTTTTTTTTTTGTTTTAAAAATTGTCATGCAGTGATGATATAACAATATTAATATAAAACAAATGTTGGGTGTATAATGAAATGGGTTAATTTTTTCTTGACATGATGAATTTTTATTAAAAGAAGTGTTTTACATTTAGCAACATCGGATTGTATTTCAAACAAAATTGTACAAAATAAAATTAAGATAGAATAAGAGAAGGAGAGACAAAGAAGAAAAATGATAAGCAAAAAGAAAGAAAGCGAATAATTTTTTTTTTTAGAAGCACGGTCAGAAAGGGAATAAATATATTATTATATATACAGGGACGCATTTACACTGCCAAAATAAGGAGACATGTCAAAGGATAACATGTGTTATTAAAATAGCAACTTATGAAATAAAAATTAAATTTGAGAGAAGGAGAAAAAGTGGGCCAGATATGATGCGGGGTGGATCAGGGAATACCGGTGCGGCAGCCATTAGCGGGATTGCAGCCTCGGTTGTAAGGATTGACGGGCTGGTCGTGGCACGGTGCGGGCGATGTGGGTCCGCATCCCATGCCGTTGTCGCGACTTATTGCGCCGTAACTTATACTACGACCTCCTTCTACCCCTCCCATTTTTGTTCCCATTATCACTAACCCACATATCAACACTACCATCATCCCCCTCCACTTTCCCATCTTCTTTTCTTCTCCAATCTCTTTACTCACTCGCTCAAATCCTCTTTCAAAATCTCCCTTTTTGTATCCTTCACATTCTTCTATTTCTTGTATTACCTATAATAAGCCTCATGCATGCATCTCCAAATATTTACCGCCAAATATGTCGCGCGCCATTTGCATGTGGCTACCCTTCGTTTCCTGCTCCTCCTCCCAAGCTCTGACTCTGTCCTCGCTACTAAATATAGATATTATTGTAATGCAATGTATGCTCAAACTTCCAGTGTGATTTTTCTTGACGCATAGATTAACAGTGTTAAAGTTTTTAATTTTTAAAGTATTTTTGAATATGTGAGGCAATATTTTAAAATTTAACCATGATTGAAAGTCAACCTGAGTGAACCTAATATTAGCCTCTCTGCACGGTTTTTTCCGGAGCTTTGTATTAAAATAAAAAGTCAACCTGAGTGTAAGAATTTTTGTAGTTATAGGAAAATGGGGGGATGTTTATGTATTCTACTGCACTAAATGTGATGTGATGATAGAACAATATTAAGAAAAGGTTAATAATTTTTGTAAAAGACAGCAACGCATAAAAGTTTATACGTTAATCTGATCATGTCATTAAAATTTTGTAAACATTAATTAATTTGTTAATAATAAATCTCTTCGTTAGTGAATTGCATGATGTTTTACTATCCCTCATTCGTTAAAAGGAATGGTACATTTCCATTTTCGGAAAGTGAAGGGAGGGTATGATGACTTTCAACTCTTTTTAATTGATGTAATATATTTTACTCGTGCATGAAATGTTATTAATTTTTTTTTTTTTGGGTTTACAAATTGTTACGCAATGATGATAGAACAATACAAAAAAAGAGTTGATAACTTTGCAAGAGACAAACGTATAGAAATGTATTATCATGTTATGTTTATCATGATATAACAAGTTAATCAACAGTGGTGCTAAAATAATAAAAATAAATAAATAAATAAATAAAGCGAATGGAGTCAATAAACGAGGGTAGGCTTAATATAGCTGAGCTAAGGTGTTAACTACTTTGGAAACTCTCTCCAAGCCTGGTGCTTGCCTTTTTCATTCAAAGGAAAAAACTTAATTAGTAAACAGCTGTACAGGCGGCCTTGAATGGGGAAATTAAATTAGATATGTACATTGCCATGATACGGAACCATAGCGATTTATGTAACAAGAAGTAAAAAAGTGGATAAAAATGGATTTGAAGATTGGGTAAATTTTATGAAGCTTGCGTGTTTAAAGAAGAAGGAAAAGATGTTATAATGTTTTAAAAAATAAAAAATGAAATGAAAAAAAAAATAGTTAAAAGAAATCATAAAAATGAATGAGTAAAAATTTGAGAAGATTAGGGGGGAGGGGGTTGATCCCCGGGACGGCAGTGGGTGGCGGGAGAACAGCCACGGGTGTAAGGATTGGCAACAGGCTTCTGGCACTGTGATGGAGATCTGGGTCCGCATCCTACGCCTCTGTCGGCACCAAGAGCCCCGTTCCCTATATTACCATCACTTGCCACTGCTCCTATTATCAGCATCCCCCATATCACCACCCCCATTATTCCCATCTCTTCCTTTCTTTTTTCTTTCCCTTCAATTTTCATCTTCTACCATTTCTTATACTCTCTCTCTCTCTGTGTGCATATAATATGTCGTGACCGTCTCCTCCTCCTCGCTCCTAAATATACACATTACTCTTTATATGAGTGGTGTCGCATAACTCACTACCTTCTCCCTATTTTTGGTCAAAAATTTCAACTTCTCTTTCTTCATCTCCGTGCGTGTTGCCAGTTTTCATGAGTCCTTTATTTGTGTCTTTCATTGCATGTCTATCTTACTCCTGAGTTTTTACTCTCTCTCTTGCCTTTTCTTAACACATTTTTCTTCACTTGTTTCATTTTTATCATATACTCCACCTGTTATTGTTTTTTTTTTTTTACAAAAATTTAATGAGTGGCATGAAATCAAACTTAAGAGTAATTTACTATTTTTTTTATAAATTGTTATGTTTTTGGAACCATTAATCTGAGGCAAATTTGCCATACTTTTACATATTTATTACCGTCATCCCTAATCTGTGATAATCTTTAAAGATAAAATATGCATGATGAAACGAAGGGAACGAGTGTTTTGCAGAAAATAACTATACGTCAAAATACTTTTCATAATTTAGTGGAGAGAGAAGAAGTTTGAGTCAGGGTAGACATAAACATGAATTTTTTTAATTATTATTATTTGTCTCAAACCTCCGAGTACCATAAAGGCACAAATTTCCCACTGACAAACGCGTTAACATTTGAAATTCTACCGATGCAACCTTTTCTTAGTTTTATAAATGGCTCTATTTCTCCTGTCAAAAATTTCTAATTGGACCCGTAGAAAATCATTGCTTCTATTTTATATATTATTCAAGAAAAATTTTTCATTATATTTTAAGATACATAAAATTTTAAATTTTAAACTTATAAAATCCAGCCATATCACATCAATCAATATGCTATAACAGCGTGAGATTATTTAGGGCTGCACAAATACCGGACTGGACCGGGTTGGATGTCAACCCGAAGTCTAGTCTGAATGGAGACCGGGTTAAAATTTTCAGTCCAAAGACTGGTCTAGTCTTGTTGGACCCGGGACCTGGACCGGGTTGGACTTGGTCCACCGGGTTACTGGACCAGTCCAGTTTCTTGAATCCAACTCTCTTCAAAAAAAAAAAGGTCCTCATATCCCCTTTCCTATTCACTTGTATCAATATCATAAGCTTACTACCGTTTGAGTTTCAAAGCAAGCACTGTTTAATTGCACATGATCCTTGTTATGAGATTAATTATGTTTCTTTCAGTTTTTTAGAGTATAAATAATCATCTTTCTCGCGTATTATATGAAGTACAAAAAAAGTGTCATACTATTCAATACCTATAAATATTACTACTGTTTTTTTTATTCTTGCAAGTGTCAAAGAGCTAGTTAGAGATTTGTGTTAATTATAAATGTAAGATTTTCATTTTTTTTGTCTCTTGTATTTTATTTTTGTCTAAATTACCCTATAATCATATTTTCATGCGATATGGAGAAATGGAGAAATGACAAATGAGGCTATCAGACTTCAGAGTTCAGAGACCGAGTCTGAAGCATGCACGTGAGGTGTGAGGGTACTGTTACTGGGTTCAACTAAGTAAGATCTTTTTTTTTTTGTAAATAATATAATTATTTAATATTTAATATTAAAAAAATAACCTGGACCGGGCCGGACTGATTGGTCCGAAAGAGCAGTCTCTAGTCTGGTCTGACCCGTATGTGCAGTCTGACCCGTTCAGTCCAGTCTTTTGTTCGGGTTGAATTTTTCAAGACCGGGTTGGACCGGGTCACACCGGGTCGGACCAAACAGACCGGGTTTGAAGTTTTTTTTGCACAGCCCTAAGATTATTTGGGGGCAAAAGTCAAATTCTGTAATACTATAAATAAAAATATATACAGCTCGTGACAATCATGATTCCCATCATCATGTCATTCTACTGAATACAATTAATATTGATTTATCTTGACCAACGTAACGCCCTGAATCTCGCCTAAGGAATATTTACATTCACAAGATTACAATCAAATCCTAATTAATTCCAGCACTCCCCCATAAGTTGAAGCATGTAGATTCACAACACCCAACTTGCTTATTGGAAATTTTAATCTATCCTTCCCACGTGCCTTCATAAATATATTTGCTAACTGGTTCTTCATCCATACCTTTCTAGGTTCAACTTCCTCTGATTGCACTCTTTCTTTTACAAAATAACAATCCATCTTAACATGCTTGATTCGCTCTTGGAAAACAAGATTCATTATTATATGTAGCACCGATCGATTGTCACGATACAATGGTGTTGCCTTGTTTTTTGGTGCTTTTAATTCTCGCACAAGCCATCTCATCCATATTATTTCATTGACCGTTGAGCCATTAATTGGTCAATATTTCGCTTCCACTGATGATCTTGACACCACGCTTTGCTCCTTTGACCTCCATGACACTGGTGCCCCCACCAACTTTGATGAGATACCTAGTACATGATCTTCATGTTGCCGAACATCTTGCCCAGTCCACATTGTACTAGGCTTCAAGTTCTAATGATCCCTTTGACGCGAGCACAATTCCTTGTCCTGGTGTGCACTTGAGATAATGCAATATTATCTCAGCAGCAACCATATGTACATGTTCTGGGGAAGCCGCAAGTTGGCTCAAGAGGTTCACAGCACATGCAATGTCTAGGCGAGTGATTGTTAAATATTGAAGTTGACCTAGTATTTGCTTGTACCGTGTAGCATCCGCCAACGCGACATCATCATTTACCCTGTAACTTGCAAAGCTGCTTTATTGGGAAACCACTTGGATGTCAATGCTCCATTTTTCCTCCTTCAATATATGCAACGTGATGATTGCACAACTTCAATCTCGATAAAATACTTCAATTTTCCCAAGTCCTTTAGACTAAATCTTTTATCCAAATGCTCCTTCATTTCTTGTATCTTTTGCAAGTCATCACCTGGAAAAGAACATCATCCACATATACAAGGCAAGCCACATAATATATTGAGTTATTGTATGTAAATAAAGAATGGCTTGCCCTGCTATTCTTGAATCCAATTTGAAACTTTTGATGCCAATTTCAAGATGCTTGTCGCAACCCATATAAGGATTTCTTTAACTTGCATAATCTTGTCTCCCCCTCACGATAGAACCCTTGAGGAATCAGCATCTAAATATCTTCATCAAGATCACCATGCAAGAACGCATTATTGACATCAAGACAGTGAACAACCCAATCACGTTTAGCAGCAATAGCAAGTAGAGTCCACACCATAACCAGCTTTACAACAGGTGTGAAAGTGCCATGAAAATCAATGCCTTGGACCTAAGTAAAACCTGTGTGATCAAACAATTAGTTTTTCTATATATTAATCTTTCATCAATAAGTATCCATTCAAGTTTTAACAATAATTTATTTTAAATTTATAATAATTCATTCAGAATTTAACATTCTAGAAAAGTAACAATTCATTAAACTTGTGCTTTTAATCATCAACTACAAGTACCTATTTACATTTTGATAATAATTCATTCTAAATTAACAACAATCCATTTGATCTTTAACAAGTTAGGAAAATAGAGAAGATGAACTTAATTGTATGTGTTAATCATTCATCAATAAGTGTACATTTAGATTTTTATAACAGTTCATTTGAACTTAACAATACTCTATTCTAGTTTTAACAAGTTAGAAAAATTAATAGAATGAGTTTAATTGTACGTGTCGGTCATTTATTAACAAGTATCCGTTCAAATTTTAATAACAACCTATTTATGACTAATAACAATATATTCAAACTTTTAACAAGTAAAATGCATAAAGATTTAAAGCTCGCAATTTGTGATTGTTCATATCATATTAACAAGTAACATTTATGAAATAATAAATTTTATTCAAAAATTAATAACACATTGTTTTGTTATGACATGAAAGTGGTTATAGAAGATTGGTTTACTACTTATATATATATATATATATATATATTGTATATATAATTAAAAGGTTTGGTGGTTTAGGTAGCTAAGGGTCATGAGATTAAATCTTCCCTTGACCAATTAAACCAATTATTTTTTAAATAAAAGTGTCATTGACATTGGAGTTCCGATGATTGGCCACCAATGACTCCACCAGCAGTAAGGGCTTTAGCAACCTCATCGACAACAGCAATTCAATAACTAGTGATAGCAGAATTCTTTTTTTCTTTTATTTTTTAATTAGAGGGGCAGTTTAGACTTTTGATTTTAAAAATTAACATCAGCCTATGATTAAGGAATTGCAGTATAATTTTAAAATTAATTAGTCGTTAATTGATATTAATTTATTATTGAGGCCCTTAGTTGCTATTTTTCCAAAACAAGAAAAACGCGGTTTGATTCTCCAGCGCACTAACTAGAAACACGCTCTCCGATGTCCGATTCAACATTTTCTTTTCCACCAGAAATGGACGCCATAGGCAGTGGACATGGCGGGTTCTGGAACTGGAATCCTTCGCCTGGGAAGCCCAATTTAAATCGCCCTCGACGGCAACGACGCTTTGATTCCAAATCCGAATCCTATGGTTCGGCCGAGTCCGCGGGTAGCTCCGGTTTTCGCTTCCCCCTCAAGCAGGCCGTGGCCGCCAGCTCCCTTGCCCTCACCGGCGATACAATCGCTCAGCTAACACAGCGTTGGAGGAAAGCAGAGGCTATCAAGAACTCTGTTCTGGATTCTGGTGGGTCCAAACAGGTCAGTGGAAATTTATTTCAATGTTTGGTTTTATTGCAATAAAGATTTTATTTGTCAACTTCCAATTAATTATTCATTCATAATGCAATGAAGATTGCACTTGTCGACTTCCAATTAATTATTCATTCATAAGAAGACTATGGGAACGTTCAGCTCATGGACACCATGACTAATTGGAATAAAGTTAGGTCTGGTAATTAAAAATAAGTTGTTTGAGAAGTTGATAAATTTGGGCTTTACATGAAACTAATCCTACAGTGTTACTTGCTTCTCTTCGTCTTTGGGCAGGGTATTTGGAATTTGGTGGTGCTTTAGTAACATTTCCATTGTCGACTTTTGAACTGCTTACTCTGGATTGAGATAAGAAAGAACATATAAATCTACACTACTTTTTTATTTGATTGAGATGATGGACTTGCAGGGATTTTTTCCCCTTGATAATATTGAACTGGTTAAATATAATGGCACCAATATACGTGAGCGTTGTCTAGAAACACTGCGATTATGCAATAGAATATAGTCATGTAAATTCATATTGGCCTTTCCTCGACCTGACATTGACTTTGAACGCTAGCCTTTCCTTGGATGTGGAATTTGGTCCGACAGATGGTTGAGAAACTTGATGCTACAAGGCCTGACACTTGGCGTTATCACTTCAAGTTATCATTCTACTTTAGATTAGTTTTAAGACATTTCAACCTATTGTTCATGTACAGATTACCAAAAGTTTTGGACATTAACAATCAATGCATCGTGGGATTATGTATAAAATGCAACCGTAACAGTTAAATCTTGTCAAAAGCCTCGTATAATGTATCTGGACATTTTGAGGGTAAATGAGGGCCCTTAAGATTTACTTTGCTATTGTAAGTTATGTTATTCTTGATCAAAAGCTTTCTGTTAGGATGAACTGTGGAACCACCTCTTAGACCATGATTGGCTACGTGCCTTGCGGATGACTTCCTACGGTTTCCTTTTATATGGCCCTGGATCTTATGCCTGGTACAAGTATCTTGACCACATTTTGCCTAACCCAACAGTAAAGAATATAATGCTGAAGGTATGTTTAGTTTACACTTTTTACAGCCACAGAATGTGATATACATACAGGAACTGCATTCAGAATACCTAGTCATTTCTCTGTTTTCCTCTCTTGGCAGGTTTTACTAAACCAGATTGTTCTGGGTCCTTCTGTCATTGCTGTTGTTTTTGCTTGGAACAATTTATGGCTGGGAAAACTCTCAGAGCTTCCAGAAAAATACAGAAAAGATGCCTTTCGCACATTGCTTTATGGTAGAAACTGCTGTTCATGATCATGATTTGGCGATGCATATTTCTTATGTGTTAATGCCTTTTGATTTTATTTTTCTACGTAGGATTTAGATTCTGGATCCCTGTCAGTGCGATAAATTTCTGGTGCGTATATACATATTCTCCTTTTGAATCTTTTATTGTTTTATAATCCTTTTCTATCTCTTAGCCGTGCTGGGTAAATGATGGAATATTTTCTGATATCATTAAGGGGTATAGAGAGACTACATCTATTTTAAAACTTTATCACCAACATGAAGGTATTGAAGTTCACTTAAAAATACAAAGTAGTGACTTACTGATCAATGCTGGTATTGTTTTGTGACTTGAACATTTTCTTATATAATAGATTAGCGTTGAAAATTCTGTTTGATGCATAACTTTCATAATTATTTATTTCCCAAAGTCAGGAGGCTTGCATAAATTAGTTTCATTTTTTTTTTTGGGTAAAATTAGTTTCACCTGGAAAATGAGCGCTGTTGAACTTCGAGAGTCAGGAGTTGTTTGGAATATCATTATAAAAATGAAGCTTCAAGTTAAATTACTTGTCTATTTCCCCCCCCCCAAAAAAAAAAAAAAAATCACACGTCTGCATATTGTAAGAAGTTTAGTCTGGAGGGTTAGTTTAAGTTAGTCTTATTTATGATTATGAAGATTCTAAAACCGTTTCTGCTGGTCTAACTTCTTAAAACTTTCGGACCTACCACTTCATCAAAGATTGTCTGGGCTTGAAGATTGTTGATAACACATTCTTGCTTGGATTAGGGGAAGCTGCGTGTCGTAATTATAAATCCATTCATGTCAAATTTGTGACTTGAATAGTTATGGTATTAAATATATATTGACGCCCTCAGATTTGCTGGGTGATTTTAAAATTTCTTTTCTAGTTTAAAGTTTGGCCTCTTAATCAGCGTTTTAGTAATTATTGAAGTTCAAAATTAATGTCATCACTATTCATTTAGATGCCAGTCGGATATGCTGTATCAACTGTCAATACCATCTTACTTATGACTATGACATGAGTTCAGGTTGGTAAAGTGAGTCAGACTTACAGTCGGTAATCCAACATCAAGATCTTTCTGTTTTTTTTTTCATTAACCGCAAAAATTTAATACTTATTTTTTACATCCGCATTTTTATGCTGTAAAACTATTCTGCACATTTTATTGGATGAAAATGGAAGATGGTATTCTAATCTTGAAATTGCTTGAGGAGGATTTTGTTCTGTGGTTACTTCTGAGTATTGATTGTGTTTGGCAAAATGTAATGGGGAATATACTGATTTACATGTTTTTGCTGTCTGCTTGAGCATTACCACGTCACTACAACTTAGCGATCTTAACCTGGTTTATTTATATTAACCTAACATTCATTGGCCATCTGCTCTGCATCTGAGCAGGGTGATACCACTTCAAGCTCGAGTGGCTTTCATGTCTATGGGCTCAATATTCTGGAATTTCTTCTTGTCGTCAACAATGAGCAAGTAAAACGTATGGAGGAAATTTTCCAGCAACTTCATAGTTCGAAGATTTCAACATGAGGTACTAAATCATGACTACATTTACTTCTTATTAACCATGGTAATTATTATAACATCAAATCTTGTCGTGCGTGTAGATTAGCTCATGGTCTTACGGACGAGGGAGAGGATAGTTGTGCAGAAGAGGCAATGATTTCATGGCACGTTTGGTTCGAAGAATCTATGGAAATGGAATGAAATGGAATGGAATGTAATAATGATTACTGCTATTTTGTCTGGTATGCTTTTAAGGAAAGGAGATGCAATAGGGTAAAAATGTTTGGTTCAATTACAAAAAACATGGGAATAGGCTGTATTAATGAATCAAAAGATAAAAATACCCTTGTATATTAAAATCAATCAAAACACTTTCCAGCTCTTTTCCACTCTAGTCCCCGTCCTCTTCAATAGTAAGGCTATTTTAAATGTGTGTGTATAATGCCATCTAAATATATTAAAACTAAATTATAATATTTAAACCAAACATTAACATATGCTTGTGTGTGCGTGTGAAACAAATTACCAACAGGCACAATTTTGCAGCAATAAAAATGCTTCCTACCAATAGCATAAATTTATTAAATATAAAGATATTCATGAGCACTAGTGTAGCTTCTTCATGTAGCAATAAAATGTTTCCTATCGAGTTATCATGCAGAAAAGTTGAACAGCCACATCCAAGAGGTAGAGTATAACATATTAAAATTAAAAAAAATACATAATCAAAATATAAAATCTACCTACTTGTATATATATATATATATAATCAGAACAAGAACACCATTAATAGCAAAATATATAAACATTTTCAAATAGTAGATTATCAAAAGCAGGACATAAAAATTCAACATATGACTTTACGAAATGTTGAGGTACTAATTAACTATAACCTCCTAAATATTGACAAATGCAATACAAGCTCACTCTACGACAATACAAAAAATGATATTGAGGCACTATCTACAATTTCCAAAATATTAACAAAAGAAAGACTTAAAATACATACTACTACACCTTTATATAAATGGAGTAGTATGTATTCTACATAGCCCATGGTCCTGCAAAGCAATCCATATAGAAGTCCTATAGAGCTAAATATATAAAGGTCCTACACATTTATTCAAGAAGGCTACACACCCAAGCAGTCATCTCGTCTTCAAGAATTAGTGTGAAAGCAACCACTAATGATGGAGACTCAGTAATTTTCATATGAGCCTTGTTTATCCCACCCCATGTGTGTCCTTGTACTCTCATAAGTTGCTTATATATTTCCTCTACTCTGTCTAAATCAATAGGACAAATCTTTTTTTGACTCTTTTCACATTTCAACAAATTTCTTACATAAATTCTCTAAGAATTTTATCATTGAGTGGTCTATATGAGAAGATGAATCCTTTATAGCTTCAGCAAGGACCTCTATAATATCATGACTACTCCTTCGCTTTCATTTTGTAGATGATTGGACCTCAGTTGACTGCGCAGGTTGTTGCTCAGATGCATTAACATTTGTATTTGTGTTAATTCCTTGTTCAACATTGATCTCATATTCAATTCTATAATCCTCTTCATCATCTTCAGCAAGAGATGAAGGTATCGAGGTAGTCATTCCAATTGCACGATCCTTACCCCATGTATACGTTAGATCTTTAAAGTGAGGTAAGCATTTATTCCTAAAATTTCCAGCTTGCTTCTTAACCTGAAAATGAAGAATAAATGGTTCATATATATATATATATATATACATATATTAAATAAAATAAAATAAAAATAATAATATAACATATAAAATCTAACTTTATATAACAGTGACTCTATCACCTTCACATATTTAGCCCATACATGATCTTCAGTTGTCACACACTTCTTTTCAGTATCCCACCCAAAGCCAGAAGTGTTTTTATTATTCACCATATTATATACAACTTGCCATGACTTCTTAAATGTTTTTAACCTTGAAGCAATATGAGGGTTAGCAAGTAATCCATAACCTAGAGCCTTTGCCTCTAGCATCTCCTCTAGCCTATTCAAATATCCCGCACTAAATCCTGTATCCGCAACAAACTTCTTATCGGTTTTTAATTGGACCAAGCATTCAACAAGCATGCTGTCTTCTTGAACTGTCCAAACATGCTTGCTACCCTTACTAATATCTTCTTGTGTTTCCATTCTATGTAATAAAAAGTGAGAAAAGAGCAATAAGAGTCTAAAAGATCCCAACTCATAAAAGATTTTAATATATAAAATATAAATCATGCAAATGTACTAGACATACTAATACAAATAAACTAAAATCATAGTAGCTAAAACATTAAAAGTCATTTCATTGAACAATTCATACTAGCCAAAGGCTTTATCTATTAGTCCTACGAGCTATAAATGTATTAAACATTTTATTAGCCATGTTTTCCCGAAAAGCACTCCAAGCATTTGATAGTTCCATGGTTGAGATGGGATTAATGTCCATTTAGGGATTCAGTAAGTCAATTGCATCAAATTCAGCCTCAATAAGGTCGTCTACATTGTCTCGCATAATGAGATTATGCAAGAGGCAACAAGAGAGTATATATCGATTTTGAGTTCGAATGGGATAATATGAAGGACTCCTTAATATTGCCCAACGCATCTTTAAGATCCCAAATGCCCTTTCAATGACATTCCTAACAAATGAATGTCGCATATTAAAACACTCTTGTGGAGATTCAGGATGTCTTCCATCACACCAATCACTTAAGTGATACCATTGTTCTCTATATGGGGCAAGAAAGCCTTCATAATTTGTATTCCCCATATCAACTAGATAATAATTCCCTGCAAATAGCATGTTACCACTATTACAACCCGTAAAATAAATTAAATTATATAAATACAAAGCTGAAAATCATACCTTGAGGAACTTTAAAGCCATTTGGTCTACTAAATGCATCTCTCAAGACTCTACTATCAATTGCAGACCCTTCCCAGCCCGAAAAACAAATATAAATTCACTATTTGGAGAGCACACACCAAGAACATTGGTAGTTATGTCTCCTTTTCTATTTCGATACCTATCCTTCATTTGTGCAGGCACTTGAACCCTTATGTGAGTTCCATCCAATGCACTAAGGCAGCCCTACGATTATTTGTTCATTGATAAAAAAGAATTAACTTTAAAACTATGGAAACATGTGTTTTATGTTTACCTTAAATCACTTCCATCTCTCATCTGTTGAATCTTTAAGGATTGGCTCTGGTATCTTAAATAACTTATATTGAAGGTGAACAACTACTTTTGCAGCTATATTGAAATATCGACTTATGGTTTCCCCTTACCTCCTAAATTCAAACTAAATAACTCTATTTTTCATATGGTGAGCAAGTATATGCAAGAAGATTGCAACTTGTTCATCCATTAACATATGTCTACTTGGTTTTAGACCACCTATGGTCTCTAACATGCCACAAAGTCAAAAAAATGTACATCTATATATCGCAATTTGGTTGAAATAAGTTATATCACTTCCATGTACCATCAAGGGTGTATGGCAGATCATGAATGTATCTAGTACTATATATAGCCACACTAAACATTATGTCAACAAGCATTTTACAAATAACATGCATAATCATAATGTAACATCCCAATTTAAATTTTAATAGTTAATTTGGGTTAATAGAAATTTAAAAAATAATAATAATAATATTTAGAGGTAAGAAAATTAGTAGAAAATAATTATTAAATCTAATTTAGGATATAATTCTAAATTAAAAAAAATTTATTAAAAATAAAATAATAAAAAAATATTATTAAATTATTATTATAATAAAAAAGGAAAAAGGTATGCAAAAAAAAAGAGAAGAAGAAGGAAGAAAACGTGAATGCTTTCGGCGCCGCCTCAATAGTAAAATAAAATAATAATAAAAAAAAAGAAGAAAGAAGAGAGAGAAAAGAAATAAAAAAAATGTGTGGGACCCACTGAATTTTTATAAAAACTCACCTGTTCCTTCATTTCTTCATTCCTTCTTTCGTGCGTGAGCTGAGGCAGAGAGAACATCTGTGAGCCAAGTTCACCGGTGCTGGGCTTTAAGGTAAAAGTTTTTAATAGGATATTTAGGGTGTGATTTTAAGCTTTTCAAGACTAAGTGTTCTAAAATTTTTTTCTTAGTCATCCTTCTTCTTTAGTTTCTGAGTTTGTAGTAGTAAAAAATTTAAGATCTGAAAGAGGGATGAATTTATGTTGAATAAATATGATTTTTGAGGTTGTCAGTAGTATAATAAATGTTCTAGAGTATAAATTTATTGATGATCTTTGAATCTGTGGCTTATGGATCAAATTCTAAACTAGATCTGAAAATATATGTTGATTTATTGAGGTTTAGATGATTATTTGGGATGAGAAATGAATTATTATGGTTATAGGATTATGATTCTAAGCTAGAGACTCAATTTTTAATTTTTGGGTATTTTAGGTACGAATTTATGAAATAAAAAGAAAATTTTGATAATAGAAATTAGTTTAGAAGCTAATTTTTTTGATTATTAATGTTTATTGATAATTAAAAGAGGAGTTAAAAATTTTACTTAATAGTATTAACTCTAAATTTGTATTAAGATTGAGATTAGAAATTATGTTATATTTTTAATTCTATTATTAGAATTATTTTATTAGTTTCAAAAATTGAAACTAATATTTATAAATAATATATTATTTGTAGATTGTATTACTGGTGAAGATTGTGGTGAGAGAGAAATTTTAAGGAATAATTTATTGAAAAAGCCACAAGGTAACCATGCTTTTAATTTGTGATTAGTGTTACTTCATGTTAATTGGGTGATTATTGAGAAAATTATGAATTTTGTAATATTTTATAATTGTGCAATATTATTATGAATTTGTTTAATTATTATGAGAGGTGTTGGGAGACTTGTTATTATTATTGTATTTATGTGCCACGTGATACGCCCCTATTGGAGCTCAATAGGTGGCTTGTAAGGGCTCGGGCTAATTTACCTTTGGCCGGGTAATTTAGCACCGAGTGAGGGTTACGGCTCGAGGTTAATGGAGGGATATAAGGATGGTTGTTTGTGTTTATTATAATATTTCTTATATTTGTTGGAATTATATTATTTTTAATTCTTACTTAGTAAGCACACACTTAACTGTTTGTATACACTATCATAAATTGGCTTTGGTTACTGGGACTTTTGAGTCTCATTATGTGGTTAACAATTTTCAGGAGAAGAGCCACGAGTAACACGTGGAGGAGTCCCAGAGGCTTAGTGGTATAAATCCACTGTCTCTTTTAGGTATTTAATTTATGATTTATAATGTGTTATATTGCCAATATTAGGGCTTTTTGTTTATTGTCAATTATATGAATATATAAATGTAATCATGCCTTTCAAACTATTTCTATTTTTGGTACAATTTGGATGACTGTAATTTTAATATTTGGTTTACTTTGAATTGGTTATAATGGCATGATTATAATGCCAAATAACTAGCTTGTATTGAAAATTTATTAAATTGCTTATTTTACTTGTTGGGAGTATAAGGATGGACAAATGTGATTTAGCCTAATGGCATGTGGGAGGTAAAAATTTATCTGAAATGCTATAGTGTGTGAATTGAAGCCAATTATAAAATATTTTATATTGAAATTATTGATATAAAAATGTGTTGGGTAACTGTAACCCAACTATGATTGAGTTAAATTATTTAAAAAAAAATTCTGGTGTGTTACACATAAAGCAGCCCAACATTGTATGAAGTATGAATTGCTGTCGGTCTTCATTCATAATTGTGCCCAACCAAAACAAGCTTATAGCATCCATTGCAATTTTATAATGATTCAAAATAAAACACCCACTACAATATTATAATAATTTCACAATAGTATAAAGCACCAACTAAAATATTATAATAATATTATAATATTATATGCACCCACTTTTTTGTAGATCAAAAGAGTTGATGGCAACAAACTGACGTGAAGAACCATATGAAGTGAATAAAGAATGACTTGATGAATAGCTATAGTTGTTGTAAGCATATTACTGTACAGTAGGAATTGATGGCAACAAACTATTGTGTAGAGTAAATCAGATAAAGATTTGCAAGCAACTTTTGTTCAGATTCGACATTAGCATATTAAGTAGAGAAAATCAAATAAAGCAGATTTTGCACATATGAAGTAGAAAAAATAAAAACTGACCACGAGGATAGATTGTATTAAATAGAGAACACTCACCCACAAGCAAATTTGGCAAGCGTGATTCTCTCCAAAAAATTTTGCACATAGGGTTTCTTTTTCTGTGTGATTCTTCATATATTTGAAAAAAAAAGATAATATAGTCATAATAAAAAATTATAAGGGCAATAATGTCTTTTAAAACCCATTACAAGAGGCCGCATCCCCTTTCATTGGGTCTTACTATATAATCCCATTGCAGTCATTTAAGAAATGTTATTTACATCTTGTAATCCTGTTTACATTAATGAGTGCCAACCAAACGCTATGAATTCATGAAATTATCAATCTCAACATTCTCGGGTTTCCATTCCCATTCATTCATGTCAGTTGAATGTAGGTTTCTGTGATAGACCTGCGGAATTTTGGTTCTTGTCTGTTCTTAAATGAAAGCATACAGAGACGATGATGGCTCATTTCCTAGTTGTTTCCCGTCTCATATCCTCCCTCATTGTATCCCAGAATTCGAGGTCATTAGAAACGTATCGGTGAGAGGCCTTGGTCAAGTTAAACGATATTAGTGAACGAATAATTTTTATTTTTTTATTTTTTTTGCCAGAAGGGAACGAATACATTTCAGGTAGCAAATTTCAAATAGAACAATCCTTGTTTCTAATTACTAATAACTCTTTTTCTTTTTTGGTCCAATGAACTACTAATAACCTGGAACAGTCGAAAGTTCGAAACACAGATCATATGCGTGCTGTAATTGATTTTTATGAATAAGTAATCAGATTTCAACATTTTTGTATTTCATATTTTTATTATTAAGCTGTAAACTTGTAATCGCGTATTTCATACAATTGTCAATATTACTATTCAATTTTGACCCTGGAACTGGCCCGAAAGAAAATACTTTCGAAAAAAAAATCTAATTTGGTTACTCTCTCTCTTTTTTTTTCTTTTGTTTCAGTGACTCACACATACATGTACATATATCCTAACGCCTGCATTGAACGACATTAAGTATAGGTTTAAACGTTAAACAGGTGACCTCCTTCACAACGAGGAAAGGTTTTGTGTTGTTAGATTCAAAGATTTTTAGCTTTCGTTTCGTCACTTGTCTTAAAAAATAAAAAAAGAAGAAGAAGGAAAGAAAGAAAATAATCCTTGATGTTGGTCGGCGACCCCGAAAAAACACTATTATTACTGCCAAAAAGTGGCGCACCCTTTGTTTAATTGAAAATCCTAGTTATGAACAATACATCTGTTTAATTGTACAGTATCTAGAGTCAGTAATTTGAATATTGTCTATATTTTTTAAGTATTTCAAAAATTATATTTTTTATAATAACAATAGTAATTAAGAAAAATTGAAATTGGCTTAAAAACAAAATAAAAAGGGATAACAATCCGGATACTCTATTAGCTTGAATTTGAATAAGCGTGAAAGCTTGAGTGATTTTAGAATCAGACTTAATTGTATGTTCAAGTTTATTAGAGCCAATTCAAATAACTCTGACTTGGTTGAATTACAGATTCTAATAATATCAATATTGATATATAAAAATTTGAAAAAAGAAACATAATGTTGATGGTTTTTGGGTAGTACGATGGGCCTCAGGCTACTTGGACATATATGGTATGGGTATTGGGTGGCTGGAACCGCCCACTAATTTCCGCTCAGGAAATGAATCAAAATTCCCAAATCCGAAGACAGAGGCACTAGGGTTAGGGTTTTACTTTGAAGCCTTCGATCGATCAATCGATTTCATCCTCAGTCTCTAGAATCTTGTTGCTTGAAACCATGGCTACGCCTGCTACAGCAAAGAGAAAGCCAGTGTTCATCAAGGTGGACCAGCTAAAACCCGGCACAAATGGCCACACGTTGACCGTGAAGGTAATCAGCTCTAATCCAGTGAAGACTGTCAACAACAAAGGTAGTCGATCGTCAATAGTCCTTGGTCGGCCCGTTCGTCCCACTCTCATCGCTGAGTGTCTTGTAGGTGATGAGACTGGCACCATCATTTTCACAGCTCGTAACGAACAGGGTATGTTAACGTGTTAAAGTTTGATTATCATTGAATTATTCTCATGAGTTCAGTTCGATTCGTTTGAAAGGTTACATCAAGATTTAGGAGTGTTTTAATTGCCTGGATTATGATTACTCCCTAAAACCTACTAGATATGCCCTGAGAAATGCTCAAGACTGGGCCGTCGTATTTTTACTCCGCCCAACAGAATCACCAGTGTTGTGTCCTTTTATTCTTTTCATGCCTGTGTGTCATTTTTCTGCATTTTACACTGTTCATTAAGTTATTGTAGTCGCAGGAAGCATCATGTTGTAGTAATGCTTAGTCGTCTTTGCCAATGATGGAAATTGGAACTTGTGCTGCAATTAGCGTTTTTCCGAGTTAAAAAAAAAAAAGAAAAGAACATGGGTGGAATCATGCATTATTAGCCTCTGTTGTTAAGATATAATATTCGGGGAGTCTTTCGAGATCTCAGTCTCAGATATGTCAGTTGTGTAATCCTGCGATCTCTGGAACAAATAGTTTCATTGATAGCTCGTATTTCTTCGTATACTCTTTGCTAAATGCAAACTTTTCTACTTTCGTTAGAAAATATGGTATATGTTCAATCTACATGTTGCAGAATGATCATTAACTCGTGACTTTCGTACAGTGGATATTATGAAGCCAGGCTCCACCTTGATTTTGCGAAACGCAAAGATTGACATGTTCAAGGGATCTATGAGGCTTGCGGTTGATAAATGGGGGCGTGTTGAAGTAACTGAGCCTGCAAAATTTGAGGTTAAAGAGGATAACAATCTTTCTTTGGTTGAATATGAATTAGTGAATGTTGTTGAGGAGTGACTTTAGGGTCTGGAAGCGAATGCTTTGTAGTAAGGAGAGTTTCTATCTTTTTTACGTGACATTGAACAATTAACTGCAGCCTGCTGTGCAGAGCAGTATTCATGTGGTACAGCCTTGATTGATTTAGTCTAAAAAGTTGCTGTACTAAAATCAAAATTTTTTATCGAAGGGTGCAAATACAGTTTTGATTAGTCATGGTGCCTGTGTTTAACATCCTTGATTGAGTTGGTCTAAGAGGCTAATGTTACCATGCAAAATGAAAGATTTTTTAACCCTGCAGATTCATTGACATTTTAATTTGAGGGCACATTCCATGTGATTTACGAGAGATTGATGACAGATTTCATCCTATATATAACTACTGTGAACCCATAGTGGCGGAGTCCAATAATAGCAGGTACGTTGTTGCGTCATTGGCTTGCATCCTCACTCTTTGAGAGGTAAATCAATGCATTCTTATCGGTTGACAACAGAGCTCTTTATTATGAGGCAATGGCCAATTTCCATAGTTCAGTTTTTACGCATTTTGTGAAATTTGGGAGGAATAAGGAATAAAAGCAGGGAAGGATGACCATTTATAAGAACATGTAAATCTCGTACAAAAGTGAGAAACTAAGAAAACCAGCATGAGACTTTGGTTAATCCTGAGGTCCACTGGGGGCGAACCAAGTTGTAAACCCAACGTCAGGCAATTTTTGAAATGAAGGTGCCGAAAGCATAGTTCTCCAACTCCGGGCCAGAGTTGCGTTTAGGGAAGGTCACAGATCTAAATAAACAAAACACTGGATTAGATTTTCAAAGAGGCGTGAGGCAGAGGCAAAACCTGAAGTTAAAGAGTTCAAATATACAAAGCTCAGAACCATCCCACTTTGAGAAAGGAAATCAAGCAAATCAGGTTAGACTTAGAAGGCAGAACCCATCGCTGACCCCTTTATAGAGGAAGATAACATGTCATAAATAACCAAATGACGAAGTTAACAAATAGTGCCGACCAAGCAAAAAAGATCTCGTGAAGAAATGCCTTCAACCTCAACCATAAGTCTACATCGCCGACTTATTGAATCGAAGTAATTGATGAAAAGAAAGCATTTCAGGTATGAATCTCGTATCAGTAACAAGGGTTGACTGTCAAATAGGCATTTCACTAGTAAATGTTATTCCTACTTCGGCCGGCACCATATTTCTCACCTCTGCAATTCAAAGATTTCATTTTCACTACATACTTCTCAAATATGACATTCATTAAAAATCTTTACCTGATTCAACGAGAATTCAGGATAAGTTAAAAAGAAACTTAATAAATATTCAATACTTTGCAACACATTTTTCCTCTTATTCAGTTATTTGCCCAAGTTCTAAACTCTGAGCGCCATGGACGGCATGGATAAAAGTAGCAACATTTATGCATCAGAAATAGAGAAAAATACAACTGGTGTAAGCGTCAAGTATCATAGTCCAATTTACTCATCTTGCCCCTCCAATGGCTCAGTCAAAACTCCTAATTTTTCAGCGGTGACGGTTTCAAAACTCTGATTTGTACATAATAGATTGCTTGAATCTTCTGAACACTTATCACACATCATCATTGCAATCTGATTAAACAAAATTCATCAGTATAACCTTTCGTTATCTATTGCCCTCAGCATGCAAGAAAATCAAGGAAACGGCATGGATTTGAATCAAAAGAGTAATTATGAAATGTTTTGACCAACAGCACAATCACGCTACACAGAAGTGTGGCTTGAATATTTAGATGTATAAAGAACGTTCCACTGACAATAATGAACATGGCACAAACCAATGAATCATTTCATATATACCATTACAGAAGTGGCGATTCTATCTTGCTGTTCCATCAGACATTCCCACATATATTGACAAATTTTTCACATGATGTCAGCCGCTCTTCAGTTAAAATGTAGCCATTTTATTTTTCATAATTCCTCACATTTGTACTCTACAAGCGTAAATACTTTTGAACAATATAACTGAAACATAGAGAGATTATTATATTCTATCGCGCAATATAAGCTAGGAATATAATGCATCCATTCAAGCTGCCAAATCAGTAAAAATTTGGAGAGCACATAAATTGCTCTAAATAATTTTTAAGCCGTGGTTATAGGTATCTAGCAATTCTTCCTAATGATCTAGAAAAATTTGTTTAAAACCCAACACTCCAAAGAAGTCCATATCATCCATCTTTGCTTCTTGATCTTCATCTAGTCTTCTGTAGGCCTACAAACAAAAGGAGGAGTGTGTATGGCTTTACTAAAAGCTTTAGATGCAGGAGCCGGGAATACTTAAGATATAGTCCATCAAATTGATGCAGCGGATTAAGTAATATCATAAACATGTGTTCAAGAATCAATATGCAAAAGGCCTCCTTCATTATGTATATCAATAGCATTTATATCATTTCTCGCCAGACTCTGGTAAGTTTAACCCAAGGATTGAAAGAAACACTAACCTGAAATTTAAATTGAAGAAAGAACATCAAGGAATCCTACAGATGTTTAGCTACCTAATTCAAAAGTAAAATCCAATCATCAGGCAACCTACTAGGAGAACTACCATCTTCAGTGCACGTGAGCAAAATATGCCTGCAATACTAAAAACTTTTGCTCCAGTAATCCTAGCAGCCCAATGAAAAAGAATAAACAAGCTTATCTTGTCAAAGCAATCATACAATTAAAATTGACTAAGACTAGTGACCCAAATAGTCGAACAGTGGGGCCACATTACATAATCTCTTTGCTCCAAATTTTATATTGAGTTGAAGAGTAGGGGGATCTTAATTTTAATTCTTGATCCAGAAAATCATCTTCTCGATTAAGTCTCCATAGAGTTCCAACCATCATGGGCATCCATACTAAATCTACACCAAAATGGGAACAAAAATATGTTTTGCAAGTCATCCATCGAAGACTGCAGTCTGCAGACTCTTATTGTTACTTTAAAGCACAAAATATTAAAAAAGAGAAGTCAGTGGATTAAGCTTCAAGTTAGAAGCATGCTTCATTTTAAGGAGCGACAATTTCCTATCAACCTTCCCTTCCCCACCCATTATGAAAATGAATATATATAAGTTGGCCAAGATAATCTAGAATGAATATCAAACCATTGACATTGAATCTCTAGCAGTAAATGAAATACCGCACCTCAGTCGCTTAGATGATAAACATTAATATATATATATATATATATATTATAAAATTAGAATCCCTAATGCCTGTTCCAAACTTTACAAACCAGGTTGTGTGGTTTTTACATTGTTTTCCTTTTTTTCATGTCAACTTTTCCTATTTTAAAATTATTAAAAAAAATTGGAAATCACTTGCAAATGCAAGAAGGTTACTCTAGCTCTTAATAAAAATCGAAATAAGTAAAGGATGATGTTATCAACTCAATAAGTCAAGCTAATCACGACCACATTAACTACCTTTCACATTTTAACCTCATGAACGAAATAATCACTCACAAAGGAACACAATCATTGATATCAACGGTATGGAATTTACCTTCAGGAAGCCACCCACAACTGCGGCGAGAGATGGAGAGCATTGAAGTCATCAGTGCAGAAGCAGTTACCGTATGATATGGCAGCATGGATTCCGCACAGAAACTCAATTCAACAGGACACCTAATTTAAGTAAATATAAGAACTTCCATCCATAAATTTGTCATGCAAAACGCTCTAGGCATTATAGTGTGAGAAAGACGCATAAACCATTCAGTTTTAAAGACCCGACCCTTACTATCATTAAGAAGATTCAAACGTCAAGGTAATAATCTACCACCCTGTTGCAAGGATTCAAAGTACATTTTATTTTTCTAAAGAAAAACATGGGGAGAAAAATCCAAAGGCTTCAATTTTTAATTTTTATGTGGCTTGCATTTTCTCCTAGACCAGAAAATAGTAGCAATGTTATGCAGGTTACCTGACCGTGGAATGGGATAGAGGTTTTCGGGAGGGGAGGCGGAATGGAGAACGAGTCGCTCTCGCTTCCGACGCAATACGAAAAGCGGAGGAGCGAGACGAGTAAGAACGGAAGAATGACCTAACGGCAGCAGAGGAGGCCATTTTGTGATCGGAAAGGATAGCTGATGCTTTGCTTCAGGAATGGCTAGGGTTTTTGGGGTAATGTTCCGCCGCGTAGGAAGCTAAAACCCTGCGTGAGTGTTTGGCTACAGGGCTTAGGAATTCCTGGCCCGGAAAAGATTACCACCGGGTCTATTTCGGTTCGGGTCGGACTATGCGGAAAGATCCAGAAGTCGTTTTCAAGCCCGCCATCTTCGGTGTCCGTGTCCCAAACGCCTCTCTGAGCTTCAATGGTTGTACGGCTCCATTTCTGCCTCCTCGTACTCCTCCCCCCTGTTTGTTCTTGTTTTCATACATTGTCTCAGCTGTGTTTTTGAGGAAAAAGGGGCTTCGGTATTCAAGGTACACCAATCTTTTCATTTGTTCCCCAAAAATATTCAATGCTTCTTGTTTTACCAGTTTCAAGTCCTTCTCGTACTGATTCGTTTTCCTAATTTCAATTTTTGAATAAGATTGGAATAACTGATAATCTCAGTTCCAAATGTTGGAGTTCATCTATCGCATAATATTCGCACTGCTGAGGGCGGAGAAACTTAAAAGAGGGCTTTGAGGATCCTGAGGAACAGAGAAGTCCTCTAAAATAGTTATTGAAATGCCAATCCACAATCTATCTGTCTCTTAATCAATTCAATGTTTCTTCAACTAGATCAAGGCATATAGTAGAAATGTGACTAAAATAGCGTCAAATGATCAAGCAAAATAACATTAACCTCATACACGAGACCATTCATCTGCAGGATGGGATCAAGACTCAGAGCTGGTTGCCATTCCGGCTGCCGCTTCAATGTTAAATCCTCATATATGACTGCAAAGATGTTTCGAACATATCAAACATCATCTCAAAGTTGAACGTAGATTCTATTTCAGAACAGGAAAAGGTGGACCTATCCTTTTGACTCTCCAGATATTCTTGTTGGCGCCTGAGGTAAAATTTAAGATGGGGCGCCATTGTCAGCACAGGGCAAAAGTAAATCTTGGATGAGAAGTGATTAAAATTTAGAAGAGAAACACCGAAGCAGGAAACAGTTAAGAAACAAAGAAATGGAGGTCGTGCTGCAAAACATCAAAATGGAGGGGAGTATACTATTTTTATATTAATTTATTTGGTTTTGTTAAATGGAAGAAGAAGAGTGATCTTTTTAATAATTTTTTGTTTAGTTCAAAAATATAGAGAAAGAGAGATAATAATTAATTTATTATTATATTTACATATAATTTTTTTTTATACTTTCTCTCATGTAAATCTATTTTATATCCAAACACAAATTACATCATTTTTAAAAAATTACTTTAATCTTAACATATTGTTTATACATGTTTTTATTTAAAAAATTGCGAACTACTTTAATCTTAATATATTTTTTATATATGCATTAAAAAATTGATGCATGTTTTTATTTAAAAAATGTTCAACTTGGGTATGGCCTGACTGCCACCGTGCTGTTTATGTCTATCGGCTTCATACCCAACTCAAAATTCATATTTGCCATCATTGTATTAGAGCAACATATAACCAATGGGCAATTTAAAACCCTGGCAAGTGAAATCTAAGATCTAGTGATAGAGAAAATAAAGAGTGAGGGTGTGGCTTACTGTGGGAAAAGGAGGAGGAGAAATGGAAGTAATGAAGGAAGGAGGGATAAGAGAACGATGAAGGAGGCAATGTACTTTTTAAAAAAAAAAAAAAAAATAGTCATGGAATATGGCAAAATTAATGCCAGTAGATTAGCCAACAAATTTGGCTTCCTTCCCAAAAAACCTCTCCTTTCCTTCCCTCCAAAACTCCCAACCAAACATGCCGTTAATAACAAATACAGGAGCTCAATTTCAAATTGTTAAAAGGCTGATGGACGTATGTGGAGTTTGTTTGCTGCCCACAATGTCTTTTATTTATTTATCTTTGGAATTTTAAAAAAAGAAAGAAAACAAAATTTGGTAATAAAAGAAAGAAGGAAATTGTATTAGCACCCCACGAACACATTTTCCTGGACTTCACATGGGCGTGGCTCAAATTCAGGAACGCGTTTACAATAGGCCTCATTTAATGAATGGGCCCTCCTACGTGAGTTAAGTCTGGGCTTGTCAGTTTTTTATTTCATAAAAAAATAAAACGTAAATTAGGCTCAACTGTTGCAAAAGGAGAATAATTGTTTTTCCCCTGAATGTAAGAAATTTGATCAACATGAATTCACAACCATCCCATGCGTGTTTAGAATCCGTTTAATAACTGAAAAATAATGAGAATGGAATGGATTAAAGAGATACGAATAAAAATAAACTGGATTAAGTAGGTAAGAATATAAATAAACTAATAAGTTACTTTCTTTCTCATAACAAATATAATAAAACTCAATATCACAGATCACATATGTGAGAATCACTATAAATTACACTCTTGACAAACCTCATAAATCATGCAATTATATTCCAACTTCATGAATTAAATTTTTCTCCCTTCATCATGAACATGGTTAACCCATCTCTCATCCATATTTAGATAATTTTTATTTTTATTTGTAGTTTTTAAATCTGTTTCATTTCCTTCCTTTCCTGTAACCAATAATTCACCCCTTATTGTCTGCATATACAAAGGTAAATAAACTAATAAAGGGATCTTTGAAGAGCTTCTCGGCTTTAATCCTTTAATGAGGGGACTTGGAATTCCATTATTGGGATTTTCAGGAGAATTATGCAAAACTGACTCACAAGTATATTTGATAACTAACTGAGTTCATAAAATTTATTTTGGCCGAAGATTATACATATATCTTTTCTTTTATTTTCGTGTGAATATAGATGTTTCAATTCCTGAGCTACATATTATATTGTTGAAGGATTTCTGTGAAGAACGCATAAAAATATAATCCTAATAAGGCCCAATACTACTTGTCATGTTCAGCAGAGCCTAGAAATTAAACTTGCAATATGCACCAATAATGACATATAGTTATTGGAAAATTAAAGAACACATCAAAGGTCTCTCACATTTTTTTTTTTTAATGTATGCATGACTTGTCCGCCACGGTTATAATCAAAATAATTAAGCGTTTGTTCAAGAGGCATTTATCTCTGGCTTTGCCTACTGCTTCTTACACCGATCCTTTCATGGGGTACGTTGTATATTTGAATGCTTGTTTGTCTCGTATAGTACTCCTTCTGTCTCAAATTATAAAATATTTTTGAATAAAATCTCATATATCAATAAACCTCATTAAATACACTTAACAATTTTATCTTTTTAAAATAAAAATATAAACTTTCAAAAATATTCATCATTTAATATATTGAAAAGAAAAAGGACATCACAAATTAATTATAAATAGAAAAAAGGGTAATATTAAAATTGATGCATTTAATAAAACTTTAATTTACTTAAAGTATCTTATATTTTGGGGTGAAGAAACTTTTTTAAAAATATCATATAATTTAAAACGGAAGAAGTAATAAGTTCACCTTTAGCACTTACGTCCCCCCATCATACTCATGTTCATGATTCTTTGACATCATACAATTAATTCATTTTTTATTTTGCTTAACTTAATTATGTTTCGTCAAATAGGATATTATATTGATTTGGTTCCATGCACATAGACATGGGGGCATATGAAAACTAAGATATCTCAAGTCTCTAAAGTTTTTTTAAACATTTTTTTGAAGTGCTTTTATTGCCTGATCTATCTCTCTCTGAAATAAACTACGACTAACACAAAAATTATTGCTTAATTATCATCACAAATACACAAAAAGGCTAATGAAGAAGAGAACTTTGAAGAAAGAGAGAATCCTCAAAAGTAACTCTCTGAAGCAAATGAGAAGTCGTCGAATTAGGGTTTTGTGGTGGGGCCTTCACACCACAGCTAGTTAGCATGCTCAGCAACAACCCAGCAGGAAGGGGAAAAACCTCTGAGGTAGAGGACATTACTGTTGAAGAGGTCAAGCACAGGAGGGTGGAATTTTTGGAATTCCTTGTCTCTGCAATTCACCCATCACACTGTCAAGCGCTGGAGCTTTAAGCCCAAGAGGAAGTGGCAGCCACGGCTTTGATAAAACATCTCCAATAGCTGCATCTACGCTCTCCTTTGACTGCACACACACGACACGGTATTTCATTCCCCGTGATATAATATATGATTTTGCACACTAAACTGTGTTTTACGTTCAAGCTATAGATTTCTTTCTTAAAAAAAAAAATTGTTTGTTTCATGAGTTAACTGCTCCAACAAGTTTCTGTTACTATTGTGGCTAAATAAGGTATATATGGGAATATGTATAAGGTAAGACAATTTTGCAAGGAAAAAGCTGGAGAAGAGAAACATTGAAAACAAATGCAGAATTACTGGTTTGTTTCTTGTGTTTAGTGGGTAAATCAAACGAAAAAATTGTATAGACGTCGGGTACAAACATGTTTGCTTATTGAGGGAGGAAAGATATTTATCACATGTATGAAACATTACATACCAGTAGGTACAGCTTTATGAGAGACAAGGACATAAAGCTAACGCAATTTTTTTCTGCTATATGGTAGTAAGGTTCAGACTTATGAGATTATATCGACACCTACTTTAATGTTATCACATAAGTTATATGCATTCGGGTGGCAAAATCCAATTATATGAGAATGTACAAGGAGAGAGAAAAAACTCACAGGATGAAAATCAATGAGTGGGCGAGGAGCGGGTTGGCCGGTGGGGACGGCGATGCCAGGATCTACCTTGTACATTACAAGGGGTGGGATACCCGGGACAGGTGGAGAGGGAAATCTCTGCACATACACGGAATTTCTTAATTTGCCATCCTTCCTCTATATATGGCGTGCGAGGCAAGTACGTATTGCTACATATTTTTGAGTAAACATGCTGACAACATTTGTGTGTTTCATCTATATGGTGATTATAATTTGTGAAGGGATAAAAATGAAAAGAAAAGGAAGAAGACAGCCAGAGTGGCTCCAAAAGAGTCAGGAATTAGTAGTCACGTACCGCCGTAGTCAGAGGCTGTGGAAAGCAAGGTGTTCCCGGCGTTAGTGCATTGGTAGCCTGAAATAGTAAACATGAATATATATATATATATATATATTGCCTATAGCCTATTTAGACCCGGAAACTTAATTATATGTGTCCATCGGATTTCAAAATCTAGCTATACGCTTTGTTCTTTTCTGAAATTTCGCACACAAGCCAATTATTTTACTAGTTGCCTTCTTTCAATCAAGCCACCATAAGTGAATCTTGGTATATGTCAAGCAATTTTAGTTTATTAATTTTATTGAAAACTTTAACGTGATCTCAAATTTTTTTTTAAAAAAAATTATAGCATGGACAAAAATTTAAAACTGTCAAATTAATCTCCTAATATCTATAACGAGATGGCGTCTATTATGGCTTGAACTTGCCAAATAACTAACGTCTTGCCCCCCTTAATTATTTCATAACCTTTTGTTCTCAAATTTATAAGCTATAGATTTCAATATAAGATTTTCATTCACATGCGAAAAGATAAACCTAAATTTTTGAATAAGGATAAGAGATTAAATACTTAGTGATTAAATTAACAAATTGAAGTTAAAGAATCGGGGTACAAAGTACTAACCGGTTGGTGCCAGTAGGAAGGATCAGGAGGCGGAGGGGCGGGCGAAGCCCAAGCGAGGGGGGGCGGCGGCGAGGGGGAGTGAGGAGGGAGATGCTTAGGCCACAAGGGCATGAAGGAGTGGTCCATGGTGGGATGGCCCCACACATGTAAGGCTCCGAAATGCTGCATTGGCGGCGGCGGCGTCACCGGAGGAAAACCCATGGTCGGTGCTACTGCCAGCCAAGGGCTTCCCTCCCTCTTGCCTCCTCCTCCTCCTCCTCCTATACCGTAACACTGTCTTCTTTTATTCCAGTTCGCTGCTTCTGCTTCACGTGCCAACAGATGTTTCCTGTGGGATCGATATTTCTGCGAAACAAATCTCCACCTCTTAGACTTCTCTCCTTAATTATACCTTCAATTTTATACATACTGGTGTTTATACATTTTAATTATTCCTGTTTTTTTCCCTAAATCTACCCAAAGCAACCAAACAAATTTGCGTATGTTTTAGCAGTAAATTCAAGCTTCCCGTATGAAAATTAAAGAAGTTATGGATGTTTTTTTGGTAGCTTAAATTGAAAAAAAATAATGTTATCATAAGATATTATAAAAAGCGTCCTTTTTTGGAAGATGCACGCAAGATGAAACCCCAAAAGGGGAAGAAGAAGGGTACGTACTTGAAGATGGCTGGCTATGTTATGGCGAGTGAGACAATCTATTCCCATAATCTCCAAAATTCTCGAAGGCACCGCCTTATCCACTCCTAGTTGCTCCACTGCTTGCACGAATCGCCTGTGCAATTCTGGGGTCCAATCCACCTTTACATCACCCAAGAACAACAAAAAAATTAATTAATTAATTCATAATACGATGATGAAGATTGAAGGAGAAGAAGCGTAATAAATAATAATAGTAATAATAATAAGTCCGTGTTTCTATCTCTTCTCTGCTTATGGCACCCGTGATCTCTTTTGAAACCCAGGCACTTTGTAAAAGCACAATCATTATTAATGAATGAGACAGAGACAGGAGCTTCAGGACTAGCTCAGCTAGCACACGAGCTTCGTCGAAACCTAAGAAAGCGGTTAGGGAGTTACATAGGTTAATTAATTAATTACCTTCACTTTTCTCTTCCCTCGAGAATTCTTCGACTCGGCTGATGATTTTCTTCCCTTATCAACTTCACTCTGCGACGGCTTAACCGCCACGGATTCATCCCTTCGGCTCACTATCTCATCTCCGGAGTTCGACCCCGAACCGGAGCCCGAATCCGAGGACACTTTATCTTCCTCTTCTTTCTTTGTCGACGTAGCTATATTCTGGTCAACTTTAAAGTTTTCCACCGAGAGCGATGACGTGGCCATCTCCGAGTCCTCGCCGGTGCTGAGGGAAAAGTCGGCGAAGATCTCGGGGTCCATCTCCAAATCCGGCAAGACATCTCCGTCGTTGATACCGACAAATATATCGTCGAAGCTGATGCTTTCCAATAAATTCCCATCGGAGAGGTCACCGAACACGTGGGACTCCATCGAGAGCCTCTCCATCTCTCCCTGCCCCTCTTCATCTTTCGTGCTTCCAAGAGGTGACACAGAGAGCATCAATAATCCCAGATTCCCACCTCTAACTAGCAAAACAAATCTCAATCTTCTAACTTACAATTAATTAATTAATTAATAATAAAGCACTCCTCTCAAAATACTCTAAAAAACCCACACATGCTCGCTCAAGAAGTGCAATTTGAATTGAATGAATCTAATGGGATAGGCAAGAGAGAGTAGTATGCGTGGAAGAAACTAATGAAGAGCTCTGGTTGAGAACCACAACTTGGAAGAGTTTTATAGACTCGAGAGAGATTTGCTTTATGTTTTTGTTTGGGAGCGTACTAGTTGCAGTGTGCGTGTGTTGGTGTGCATGTATAAATTATGGGTTTGTGGATGGTCTTTTTTTCGCAAAAGAGTTTTTATTTTTTTGTTGGAAAATTCTGAAAGTGATGGTTTTAATTATTGATACACTATAATTAATAAAGGGATATTAATAACTGAATATATGTCTGAAGCAGCCAGCAATAGTACTGTGAAAACGAAAGGGACGTGTGCCTTACTGTTACTGAGGTTGATGATCAAATAATTGACCGCTGTATTTTTGTGGCTCACTGATGAAGTTTATCCATTCCCGGTCTTATCTTTGTTAATGCTTCCAAATGCTGATGTTGGTAAAACCTATGTTGTCTATTAAATTAATAGTTGCAAGAATTTTGTTATAATCAAAATAAAAAAAAACACTGAATTTAATCCATTCAAATCTCCTAAATATTATTATGTAATAAATATCTAGCTCATTTTTTTGCTTAAAATTTAGAATTTTTTAAACAGTCTAAAATTTTCATGCTTCTTTTGTACTGTTAAATTTCTTGCCTATTGTTAGTATAAAATCTTTCTCTATTTTCTATGACATTGAGCAACGTAGGAAAAAAATAATATAATAATATAAATTCATTCATGAATAATATACAATACAAACTCATATATCATAATATCAAAATTGTAACACACCAAATTTTTTTTTTTAAATAATTTAACTCAATCCATAGTTGGGTTACAGCCACCCAACACATTTTTATATCAATAATTTCAATATAAAATATTTTATAATTGGCTTCAACTCACACACTATAACATTTCAGATAAATTTTTACCTCCCACATGCCATTAGGCTAAATCACATTTGTCCATCCTTATACTCTCAACAAGTAAACTAAATCACATTTGTCCATACTTATACTCCCAAAAAGTAATTTAGTCAATTTTCAACACAAGCCAGTTATTGACCTTATAATCATGCCATTTTAATCAATTCAAAGTAAACCTAATATTAAAATTACAGTCATCCAAATTATACCAAAAATAGAAATAGTTTAAAAGGCATGA